>NC_040045.1:34698411-34758788 GCF_003713205.1 Coffea eugenioides | reverse complement strand
AGTTATCGGCTTCTTCCCTTCGTTGTCTGGGTATTGGTACGGAGAATATTCCTCAACTTGCTAGAGAAAGGCGACGAAAAGCACGACATGGCCTAGAGGAAGCCAGACCTTGTACTACTGCACCTCCTCCTCCACCACTATAATCGAATTGACAGCGGCTCTTTACTCGCTTGGATGATATCAAGTATCAGTTGGGACGAATGGATACTCGCTTGGAGAGGATTGAATATCACCTAGGCATTCCTCCACCTCATGATGGCGATCAAGATGAAGATGATGATTGAAGCTGCGCCTCTAGAATGGCTATTATTGTTGTTTCCAACTTTGCTTGCTGTTTTTAATCTTTTGTTTGTAGGATGTTTAACTTGGCCTTTTCTGTTTACATTTCATCTTTTGGACAGTGTTAGTAGATATTTGTGTTTTGGCGAAAATTCGTGATTCATGGTTAATCTGGATCTCTGCCATTGCACTGGGGAGTATTTCTTTCTATCTTTTGTTGTTTTCTTTCCTTACATATTGAGGACAATGTGTATTTTAAGTGTGGGGGAGGAAATGCGTGGTACTTGGTAGTATTTTTGTATTTATTGCTTGGACTTGATGTTTGGAATGTGAATTGCACTTAATTGTTGTTAATCTTAGGTTGCTGGCAGGGAGTTTCGTCTAATTTTTAAGGAAAAACTCTGTCAAAATTTTTCAAAAATCTTGTCCAAAATTACAATGTGCCCCAGAATATTTCGAATTTTTTTCAATTTTATCCAAAGGGCAACAAGTTCCACATCTTTAGTAACTCAAATCCCTTCTATTTCTTGCAGATAAATATGCAATGCGACTTGCAAAAACTTATCTTCGTTTTGTTCTTATCTAATTGAATGACTATTATGTTAAATTATACATTTCATTACATTTATTAGGAAAAATTATATCCTGTACAATGCCGAGAACAATCTCATACCTACATTTTGTATATTTGATGAAATTTCTTCTCTTTACTTGATTTTATAAGTTAAGTGATAAATATGATCAATAATTGCAATACTCTTCTCATGATTATTCTTTTGAGGGAATTTTTATTATCTTTACTCTAAAAAAAAAGAAAAAAGAATAGAAAAAAAAGAGAATAAAAAGTGATTTTACTCCAATGGTTCTTGTACTTAGTAACCGGGAGTCTTCATCTATAAATGTCGATTTTCATCTAAAAATGTCGATCTTTGCGACAAAAGGCACTTTCACAACTTGAGTAATATTTCGCTATATGCTATGAATAAATCCCTCCCTGAGTTGAATAAGAAAATGATCATGGGATTAGATAGCACTTTTATTGACCATATGAATTACTTACTTGTGATATTGGGTGAAGGTGAGAGATTGAGTTGAACTAGCATAATTAGGGTATAATTAGCTCTTATTTACTAGATATTATGAGTACTTGAGAATTCATGAATGATTGCATAATGGTTGTTTACCTTGTTCTTGAAAAAATGAAGTAGAATGGTGTACATATGTTTATGGTCAAAATGTTAGATCATTGTTGGTTTGTATTTCTTTTGCTTGAGGACAAACAATGGTTCAAGTATGGGGGAGTTTGATAAGAGTATATTTTACGTGTTTTTAGTATGTTTTATTAGTTAGTTTTGGTCGTTGCTTTTATTTAGTTTGACTAACTCAATCTAACTTGAAGTTTGGGAAAAATATGCATTTTGTGATTTAAGTGATAAAATTTGCATTTCTATGGGTTTAAATGGTGAAAACTTCATGTTTTTGTAGGTTTAATGATTCAATCATCAAATGGGATGAATTGAGAAGAGAATTGGATAATTAGTGATAATTCGAAGTGGTTTAAAGAAGACATGTGGTGCAAAACATTCAAAGGAAGAAATGCAAGTGAAGATAGTTTTGACACCTTGTGATATTTCTGTAATATCTTGAGCTACAAGTATCAGATTGGGGTGATTCTTATACCATTTTAAAAATAAGAGATAGATCTATATTTGATATGAAGATATCAAAATCTAGTTTAGTTGTTTTCCTTGTCAAAAAGTCAAAATACAGAAGTGCATGTGCATGATCGAAAGCTGAAATGGAGCTCTGACCAATTGATGGTATTTTGGTCATATCTTGGTCCACAGAACTCCAAATTAGATGATTCTTGATGCATTGGAAAGCTAACTCAAAGGAATAGAACTTTCATGTTTTGCCAAAGATCTAGTTCGACCTCTATCATTGAGAAAATAGTAGTTGAAATGATGTCAAAATTACAGAAGTGAATACGTGACTTGGCAATATGTGAGTTGAAGTCGCGTATTCCAAAGTCGTGTATTATAGTTTGATTTCTACAATTTGCTCAGTCTCTTGCTCTGCTTTCACACTACTTTCCAACTCTATTCCAGACAAGAATTTCAGCTGCACATGTTCAAGGAACCATTTGGAAGAAAAAAAATGAGATTTATGTCTTGTCAAAACACCACTTTTTGACTCTCTTAACACTAGAGTTGTTAGAACATTAGAGAGGTAGAGGAGGACATATTAGAAGTAGTTCTCATCAGATTTTAGAAAAAGAACCTAGTGGTTAGTTTTGTTTTGTTCTCTCTAGTTAGAACTTTTGTGAGAACAATTGGAGACTTCATTGTACAACTCATTTTGTTGACGAAATAGAAGATCATTGGGAGCTTCTTTACTAATCTTGGCTAAACTTTCTTTATCTATTTTTCACTTGTGATTCAATATGTGTTCATGCAAGGAAACCATGCTCTTTCTTGTTATATCTTATATGAGTAGCTAAATTTCTAGATTTAGGAAGTAGATGAAACTTATGACTGCTTGATATGAAGTGAATATGATTTACACTCGTTACACCTTGTATTAACTTGTCTATTTATGCATGCTTATCACTTGTTGTTGCTTGATCATCAATAGCAAGCTTTTAGTTGTTATTATTCAATGAAAATTGGTAATAATGATGGAACAACATAAATAGAACTTGAGTAGTAGACTAATGAGAATAGAGGTACACTTAAGTGGATTAAACTTGCATTTTATGAAGGAACAAGTGTAGATCTAGTTATTCACCATGAGAATAGGGAAAATTAGTCTATTTTAGGCCATTTTATCATGAGAATAAAATTTGGTAATAGTGGAAATGAATCCCTAATTGAACAAGGGTTATAACAAGAAGTAAATCTATTTACTTGTATCTTTTATGCCATACGTGGAATCTATATTCCTAAATTCAAGTATTTAGTGCATTTTCTCTATTGTTACCTTACAAATATCTAGTTGAGACTAGTTAGATAGTAGTAATAATAACTTCTCTTGCTTAAATCGATCATTAGTCTAAAATAATAGAGTAAGTAGGGACCTAGTACTTGTAAAGTTGCTTTCTGTGGGATCGATCCGATATTTGCCCTAAACTACTAATTTGACTTGTATACTTGCAGTCAAAATGGATATATTTCGAAATTAAACTTGTACTTATATAAAAAATCAGTCAATAAACGAGGAGGTTGTTAAGAAGAAAGAGGGACAACTACAAAGACAAAAAGCTGTAGAATTGAGTAAAAAGTTAAGAGAAGAAAGTGAAGAAGAGTTACATGAAGCAATAGAGAAGCTCAGGCCATTGTGTAGCAAAAACAAGTAACAAGACTTTTGGTATTCAGCTTTGAGTTGAGTTGGCCTAATTTGATAAGAATTACATAGAATTCAGTTTTTTTTCTTTGAAATTATTAGATTTTCTAACATTTACAAATCGGTCTTAAATAGACGTCCGTAATGTTTAGAGTGCATATTGAATCCTTAAGCGTGGTGATTTTATGTACACAAATTATATATATTATGAATAACGGACACGAACATGAAAAACAAACTGGGAAATGTATTACTCAACTTAAGGGATAATTATACAGTATAATATTTGACCGTGTATCAATTTTTGTGATGGAATATTTTGGATCTTGACAGATATGTTGGTAAGGGATACAACTGGTGCTATACTACTTGCTATCAGCAGGCAGCCCTGTAGTTCAGTAGATGACAGCAACAAGAAAAATAAAGACAATGGCCGAAAAGAATGATCCTTTTAAAAAAAAATGATCCTTTAGATTTCTAACTAGCTTAATTTGCAATAGAGAATAGGGAAAATACAAAACAGACAGATGTTGAATATTATCACCCATTATTGACTCGTGTCTTACAAGTGCATTATCTACCTACTAGATAAGAGAACAACTCAAGTTCTCCATTGAATGCCAAGTGTCAAGGTGTTATTGGAGGAAGCAATTTTCATTTCTTTATTTTGGGCATTAAGGAGTGAGAAATGTCTATTTGGGACTTGGTATCCAAATTGTAAGTATCAATAGTTCCATACTATTTGGGGCTAATTGGTAATAATAGCTTAATTATTTTCCTTTCTTTCTTTTGTTTGTATTTTTATTGGTGACAAAGGTCAGTTGGGTCCCTCGATGAAAGCTACCTATCAAAATAGTTGCTAACTATTCAGGGGCATTTTTGTACATTTGAAATTATTCCTTTATAATTTTCTGATCAAATGCAAATAGTTGTTTACTGTTTGTGGGTTCCATTCATCACATGGGCTCTTTTTCTGATTAATTAGATAATGGAGTGAGTCTAATTAGTGTAAGTCATATTAGGCCGGTCAATTAGTGAAACATCCAAATTTGCAAGTGGTTAGTCTAACACTTAACCCTAATGAAATTTTTCTTAAACATTTTTAGTCATTCTTTAGGTTCAAGACCCGAAAGCTTTCTCGGTCCCCCTCTTTTTTTCGCTGACATAGCTGACTATCAGCCTGCAAAATCCTTACTTTTCTACCAATTCCCTCAACAACTAATTGTACTTCCTTTGATTGCAGCCATAAAAGTCTTCCATATGCACGTAAAATTTTCTTTTTCCCCAAAAATCTGCTCACTTTAGGGATGAATGCTGTACCAATTTATCAATCATTTTTGTACTAGGTTTGAATTTACCAGTGAATTTCTTCTCTTTCCTGAAGTGATGTTTGCTTTTATAAAAGAATTTTTTAATCATATATGGTACAGCTTCCAAAACCCACCATTTACACAAAAAGAGAAACAACAAAGCCTTCTTATGCCATTTTCTCAGTTTCGCCAATATTGAAGAGAGTAGAGAACCCACCATTTACACAAAAAGAGAAACAACAAAGCCTTCTTATGCCATTTTCTCAGTTTCGCCAATATTGAAGAGAGTAGAGAACATAGGTAACCATTGGACCAATGGCTCAGTGGCCACCAGGGAGGGGCTTAAGTCCCTCATTGGGCTGTAGGTGAGGGTTCAAACCTCATCTGCAACGAAAAAAATCTAAGGGTTGTGCCAGAGCACTCCCTTGGTCTAGTTGGGTCTGTATACCCACTAGCCCCCTACCACAGCCTCCTTAGGTTCCCCCTCTCCCCTAAATTAGGATAGAGTATGTTATACAAATGTATCGTTGCTGACAAAAAAAAAAAGAAAGAAGAGAAAACATAGGTACAATTGTTCTCTTCCCTCCTTCTACTCGTAGTTTTATTTTTTTACTTGGAATCATTTTCCCTTTTGTCAAAAAGGCGCCCCTGTTGTTCTTATAAATCACCATAAATGATTTATATTTTTTCTAATTTTTAGATTTGTCTGCATCAAGGTAGAGATTTAAGTTTCAAAGTGATATAACAAGGTTTGTCTTATTGCATCAAATTTAAGTAATATTATGTGTGTGATTTTAATAAGTGAGATGGTAGTTTTTTGGATTAGGTTATATCTATCTTTTAGATCAAGGATAACACTTACAATTCTTTGCTATACCTGATAGGAAAAGACTCATGCTTATCACTTTGTACAATGAATTTGAACATGATGAAGGAAGCAAAATAGCAAACATGATTAACACTGCTCCCTAATCATAGTTATGCACGTCAAAGTGACTACATTCAATAGTAAAACTTTCTCTATGCATTATAATTGTTTGCTAATAGACTTCTAAATGCTTCATATATTCTCTTACTAAAAATTTTCATGATTTCTGTAGTTCTGTCTTACTAAAAATTTTCATAATTTCTACAATTTTGTCATTCACTACAAGATACTCGTCTGATATTCTAATAAATCCTCCACTACCAGATGAACTCTTTTTGAGGCAATGGTAAATTTAATCTTCTTTTTCCTTTTGACTATAAAATATTAATGCACTCCCATGGTGATTTCTCTATCTGTATTCTGACTATAATCATTCAGGTGTACTTTGAACAAGGAAGAAATCAAGAATTTGCTTGATGAACAAATGTACAAAGATCCAAACCATTTATTTCCTCCCGCAAATGAAGAAGATATCAAAGCAATCAGGAATTTCCAAGCATCATTTCCAGTTGTAGGTGCTATTTCTTATTTAAAAATTCCACCTAAACATAGCTATTTTGTCTATACCATGCTTGCTTTACTCAACAAAAGACGGTTTGGGTGCAAGGATTTGCGAAACTTGCATATGAGGAATTCACAAAATATTGGACTACTACTTGCATGAATTGCCAGAAAATGCTCATGCCGACGTTGACTGGATTATCCACTGTCGTTCATGCAAATAGCAAAGTGAAAGTGAACTCAAGTTAGACTATTAATTTATACTCTTGAATTATAAATTATTCTATTGTCTTATCATAGATTAATCTTAATTCCCCTTATTCAATTAAAGGGCTCGGATTCCAATTACTTTAACTGATGCTTTAGGATCAATCCATTATATTATATTTGGAGAAGATGCTGAAACATTGATTGAGTTCACTCCACTATAACTTAAAGCACAAGAAGATGTAAGTGAAACCTTTTTGTTTTATATTCAACCATAAATATGGAAATACATAAAAAAATTCACTAAAACTCAAAAACAAAATGCTATAGGGCTTTGTAGTAGACACTAAATTTAATGATACCTTGAAGAAATACACAATCGTGTGTTTTTTGGAGACTTATGAGTCTCATTTTCAAGTCCAGCCACAAAGAAAGAATAGTGTCTCTAAAGCTTACACTGCAGCTGAGCTATCAAATATTCCACTCATAATAGCATGTCTAGAAAGCATTGAAGTTTCCTTTTCACTCGGCACTTCATCAGCAATACGTGAAGAAAAAGCAACAAAGGACCTAATGTTCTCACCAACCTCTAAGTTAGTGCTTTAAGAAATAACTACAGCCAGTTCTTCCAAGAAAAATCATATATATCTACAAGCAGAAGAGTGAAAAGAAGCCATGGCTTTCTAGAAAGTCCATCTCGGAATGAAAATTTACCAGCAAAAACACCATGCAAACATCCAACAGAGACTACTCAGCAGTCTACTAAAGAAACAGCTCAATAGAACACTCCACCTAGCAATATCCAAGATAGTCCAGCAAAGAAAGTTAAAGCCCAACAGGTCTGAAATTGCCTAATTTTGTACTTTTGTTAAGTCTTTTGTTAACTAGCTGAATGACTGCCTCTATTGCTTAGACAATCTTTTTTGAATTATGTTACGATCGATTATTCTTTTCACTCAAGAAATAATAGATCCCAATATAACTATTAATAGTTTAGTTAGCAATGAAACACTTCCGTAAGCAATGAATCTTACTTAGAGCTGCTACTATGTAGTGGCTAGCACTGAAGTACATGTCCTGCTAAAACTTGAATGGCTTGGTTTATGTAATCTATGGTCGTGATTTGCATATGAATTACCCTTGAACTGACAAATACATTATGAAGTTTGAGCAAATTATCCTCATTATTACAGCAGACACAAACAACAAAAGAGTTAAATAGACAGCAACAATTTTTTGGCCCACAATTTAGTTATTGATATTACTGGGCAGGCCGATGCATGGCACGGCCAGACCCATGCTAGTCTTACAAATACATTATCAATCACTGATATGTGTTTTACAAGTGTCACAACAGTCAAAAAACTCGAAACCAAATCAAAAAGTCACCCATCATTACATCGGCCATTGACACGTATTTTACGAGTGTCATTATAATAAAAAAAAGTTTGAAATCAAGTCATAAAGTCACTTGTCATTAACACGGTCTTACAAGTATATGATTGCTAGCTATTGACATGTGTCTTACAAGAGTTACAAGAGTAGAAAAGTTCAAAACCAAGTCATAAAGTGATACAACAAAGAATAAAAGAAAGGTGTGATACCATAAAAAGAATAAACATAGCATGCTAGGCAGGCTCCTTGCTTCACCAGAGTATAAAAGAAAGGTGTGATACAAGAAAAAGAGGTATGCTTACATATCTCTTCTTGATGCAAAACTAAAAAGCCTAGAATTCTCCTTTCTAACCAGAAGTGTTTCTTGATGTTATTCACCAAGGAGATATCAAACTTAAATAACATCAAAACAAGATTGGAGTAACTCAGCTTCTACATTCAATGGGAAGTACATTTTCTCTTTTCAATCCTGTGTTGAAATTTGTGATCAGATTGCATTCTCAAAAAGTCGCAGGGTTAGTCGCCTTTGTTAAATTTCATGGTTGGTAGCATGTTCATGTAACTTTTATCTCAAGGAGAACTATCATAATTCATCATGCATCATTCTTCTCATTTATTTAGTTAAATTAATGATTAACAAGATGAAAATGACAATTACCAAAATTATACTGGGTAACACAAAATTATCCTTCCTACAGCAATAAATACATAACACATTAACATGTTATATATCATTATTAATTAATGTTCCTAAGATTTTCTACTGTTCTTGTAAAGTTCCAAATGGATTACTAGGCTTGTGCAAGATTTGATTATTACTGAGAAAGAAGATTTTTTTTTTTTGGGTGAAGAACCTGTTTTTAACAACTATTATTAAGATAAATAATTCATGTACAGTAATTATGCGACCAACCTTTGCGATTGTCATTTTGGTTGATGTACAATTGTCAATTACAAACTTTGCCCAAGCAAAAAGTCCTTTTGACAGAAATTAGTACACAAAGTTATGGACGAATTATAATAAGAGTTAATCTCATAATAATCATGTCTAACTCAACCATACCAACCCCAATTCCCAATTCCCAATTCACCAAACAGTGCCTAGGGTGTGTGTGATAGAAACGAAATATTTGTGGAAACTCAAAATACCATGGTGACAAATCACTTGGAAAAAGCCATTCTACGACATTAGGGAAACGAAATGGTCTAAATTGGGATACAAGGAATGGCCTCATGGAGCCTGCTCTGTTTCCCATATTAGTAGTGACCTGACGCAGTAACATACACAAAGGGCTGCCCTCTAACTTTTGTGACTTCAAAATTTCTTGTCTGGGTTTTTCAAAAAAAAAAAAAAAAATTCTTGTCTGATCCAATCGGCTGCAAAGCGAGGCACCTCTGGTCAGCACAATTTTCAGCTTCCCAGTCTAATTTGGCCAGCACCAATGCACCATTGCAAAATTCACGATTTTGGGATGACAATAGGTGGAATTTTTTCTCCCATTTTCTCCCCTCTAATACTAAATTTGTTTGGACAATATTACAGATTCTCAAAATCATATCAACAAACGCTTGAGATTTTAAGAAATTGGAATGCGTTCTTGGAGTTATATCTAAAATATAGGAACAAGGTTAGGATTGACAGATTGATTTATATTAAATGCTATCAATTCTGTCTCGAAGCTAAAACATCCGTAAACTTGATATTTTGTCATTTGTTTTAGTGATGTAACAATAAAATATTAATCTTTTTTACACCAATAATGTATACAAAAATAGGCCAAGACCCATGTCACATCATCTCGACTTGAGTTTGAACTTCAAATTTTATACATACATTCAAATCCGCTAGAAAATTTTAAAATAAAAAAAAAAACTATATGATCTTTCGCCTTTAAACCGGAATTTATCTATTCCCAATAAGAGGAAGGATGAAAGAATGCGAGTTCTCCATTAATGCTGAGTAATAACTTAAACATTGTTTTAATCTCGAAACATTGATGGTACAAAAGCTTTTATTGTATAGGCAGAGCAATACCTGATAGGCTACTGTCTCATTTTCTTTTTATGTTCAGGTGATCATGCTTTTTCCTTGTTGCCGGAGAATTTTGTTGGAGATTTGCTTAGTTTGCCCTGCTACTCTCTTTTCTTTCGTTCAATTGATCCTTTTCTGTATTTCGATGATTCGTTTAGTTTTGTTTTCAAGGTGTACTCTATCCACCAAAACTTTAATTGAAATTGTGCATTTTAGGCAGGTAGTATTGATGTGAGGATTTCTTGCATTTATGTGATGAATTTCGAGCTTTGATTCATTTATCTCGAGCTTTTCTTCTTGAAAGTCTCAACTTTGCTTACAAGATAGTATCAATTATCAGTTCTGCTATATATATATATATATATATATATATATATATATATATTCACATGGTAAATTTATCGAACTGTATGGTTGATGAGAGCAGTGAGTAGGGGGACAATTTGAAAAGTTGTTCGTGCATGACCAACGAAAAAAAATAAAAGAAAGAACAAAAAATTTGAAGATGACAAACTCTCTGTAACTTTGAAAGTTATATATCGCTCTCAACCACTATTTTTTGTATCATTATTTTATATCTTTATCCCTAAATAAAGGTATTCCCACCCTTATTTGTAGATACTTCACGATTATTTAAAATTTCAAGCGATATAAGTGATTAGAGGGAATGTCATATACGTCTATGTAAAAGTTACAAGTTACAACATCTATCATGTAATTACTATTCAAGATATATATGCACACACACTATATATTTTTGGAGAAACAATTTGAAATGTGTGCATTTGTATTTGTATTTGTATTGATACACATAGTTGGTGTATTTCATTTGAAATTGGAGTGGTCAATTCTGTCTAACATCTCATCAAATGTTCAATAAAAATCAAGAATCAAATGAATCAGTTAAACATTAAAAAGAATAAAAAAAATTCTTCCCCATCCAACATAAAATAATTAAGTCGGCAAAAAATTTAAAGAAAAAAAAAGAAAAACAACTAATCGTGAAAATATTGATAAAGAGATAATGCTTGCTACAAACAACATGTTCAAATACGTGGAAAGGGTTTGGGTCTATGCAACGTATATTCGTTTGTATTTTTGGCGCAATTTTTGGGTGTGCTTACATAAAATCTATATTTATTTACAAATAAATGGTTGAAAATTTTATGCGTTTATACACATCCAAAGAATACACACAATTGTTAGTAAACTCAGAAAAGGGGGAGAGTTGGAATTTTAAAACTGAGGCGGAAGAATGGCACTCCTGGAGTTAAAGGAAAAAAAATAATTTACGATGATGTAAAATGATGGGTGTTTGATATGTGTACAAGTTTAAATCCAATTTATACCCATTTTGACTGTAAGTATACTAGTCAAATTAGTGATTTATGGCATATATTAGGTCGATCCCACGAGAAAGATACAATTATCGGTACTACTAAAACTTCTCTATTATTTAGACGATCAATGAATTAAAAGAAACAAAACTATGCTAAACTTATGCAAGAAAATAACAAATGAAAACTCCTTAAGTTATGATATCCCTAACTACTCATGCAAGTGCTATTTTTGGATCATTGAATGCTACTATCTTGGCTAGTTATGGCGTAATTTCCTTATGCATATAAAACCTACTCTCGTAGTAAATCAATTATATTTATAACTAATTCATACCTACTCTTGTGGCTATGAAATTAGTTATAAGTTCATTTCTTTTATAAAATTATATGAAATGAATCACTAAAGTTACAAAGGTGCACCTCTATTCTCGTGAATATACTCCTGAAGTTTAACATTTCTTGAACTAGTGTTAAATCTCAATTTTTATTGAAAAACAACATCTTTAGATAATCACAATTAATGGTACCAAGTTTAAAGAGCTAAAGTTAGGGATGGCAACGGGGGTGGGCACCCGCCCCACGGTGGGTCATTGGGGCGGGGTTGGGGCGGGGGGGAATTTTTTCACCCCGTTTAGAAACGGGGCCCGCCCCGCCACCCGTTTGAAAAACTATATATATATATGTACATAATTATATATATAATGATATTTTTAATTATACTACTAATTATAAATGCCTATTAATAAAAATTATTAATTATTTATACTAAATTTATTAATATATTTATGTTAAATTCCTAACTACACTTAATAAAATAACACTTTTTACTAAAAAAATACAATAATAATTTAGTGATTGTATTTGTATCAAAAGTGAAAACTTGACTATTTTAGTTATATTTGCTTTATCATATTAGATTGCATTCAAATAACCTTTGTTTAATTATTTTTATGAGTTTTAATAGTGAAATTATAATGAATAATAATTTGGTGATGTGTTAATATTTTAGTACTTGATTATTTGCTCAAATTTAATTATAATGAAATTATATAATGAAATTTAATTTTAGTACTTCCCCCGCGAGGGCACCCGCGCGGGCGGGGGACGGGGGGCGGGCTTTAAAATGCAACGGGGCGGGGGTTGGGGGAGGTGTCCTCCGTCCCACCCCCTCCCCATTGCCATCCCTAGTTAAAGTGCTAAATAACTTGTTCAAAATAATAACATCAAATAGCCAAATAATAAATACTAACAATCATAGAAAGTTCAATCAAACTCAAGGCATAAACTTTAGAAACACATAATAAACATAGAATCCAAACTTGTATATTAACTAAACAATAGAATTAAATACAAAGGATAAAGAGTTTGAAATGAAAAGTAACCCTTGTCACATGAGTTCATCTCTTTTATCTTCATCTTCTTCTTCATCTTTGCCTAGTTAATAAACAAGAAGGATGGATTAACTAATTAAACTATCCTATACTATACTAACCTAACATTAAGAAAATGTAAAAACGACATTTTAGTGGTATTTCTTGCACTCTCCAAGCTCTCTTGATTCTTGCAACTCTATGACTATTTAAAGATGAAATTAGTCAAGAAATGAGGCTTTAAACATCACTTTTACAGCTGCAAAATAGTTGTTGCACGTCCATCAATAGTTGTGAATTATTGGATGAGGAAACAAGTTGTGCAAGTGGAGAGTAGTCATTTCTGACCAGAATCTGGTCAAGAATCCGTCCAGAAACTGGCCGAATTGTCGGCCGAATTGCTCCCGTACTTTGCTTCTCAACTTCTGTTCAGTCTTCAATGCTGTTTCAATTTTGCATCAAATTCAACTGAACTTTTCTTAATAATAGAAACTGAATTAACTCTTGACCAAAACATAAGACTGGTAGCCTTTTGAGTTAGCTTTCCAATGCATCAAGAATCACCTCATTTGGATTTGTGTAGGTTGAAAAATTATTGAAATATTCTTAACTACTCAATGCCTTATTTCAGTTTCGATAATAGAAATTGGCTACTGTAATTTGGTTTTTTAGCCTGAAAAACCTTTAAATTAGATTTCGATGTTTTCACAAGAATTGTAGATCCATATCTTATCTTCAAAATAATTTAAGAATCATCTCAATGCAATCAATGTAACTCAAGTTATAGCCGAAATACAAAGCTGTGTCAAATTTGTCAACTTTCCTTTTTCATCCAAACGAAATCTACTTCCAACTCCTATAAAAATTATGGACAAAATGCAAGTATAAGGGACATAAATCTCATTTAATCACTTAAGAGTATTTTAAACTAATTATAGCCAAAATAATCCATTTCCTTTTTATAGTATTGCAAAAGTGACTAAAAATAACTTAAAATGTCATTCAAATATAGCTCAAACTAGTCACTCATCGTAAAGCACAAAAAATAAAAAGAAAGAAAGAAATTGGACAGTAGCAGGATAGATAGTGTAGGACACCGGTTTCTGGTTGCTAAGTTCTACCGACTATCACAAAAGTGGCAAGGACTACCTCCGTTGCAACTAGGCCTGTCAACGGGTCGGGTCTAGACCCGGATCCGGACCGGATCCGTGAAATTATTACGGGTATGGGTAGGGATTTAATTCCGTTTCCCGGATCCGGATCCGGATCCGTTTTATCAAACAAAAAAACGGGTCGGATACGGAATATAGTATTCCGACCCGTATTAGACCCGGATCCGGATATAAATGAATTAATAATTTAAAAAATATATATTTATCAATATAATTTGATTAGGGTGATGTATTTTAATAAAGTTAATTTGATTTCTTTTCTTATTTGGTTTTTTCTTTGCATTAGTTAGAAATTAGTTTACAAATATATTTTTTTCTCATTTTTATTAGAAATTATAAATTTTGGTAAATTTGTTCGGGTAGACCCGGATCCGGATCCGGGACCGTCGGATCCGGATCCGGAACATATAATAAAAGACTCGTCGGGTAAACGGGTCGGATCCGGATCCGGCATAGTAATTCGGGTCCGGGTCCGGAATAATGAATTCCGGCCCGGACCCGGCCCGTTGACAGCCCTAGTTGCAACTACTTGATGTGACAGGATGGAGGGACACCGGCTGATACGGTCATGCAAGGGAAAAAAAAACTGAAATGAGAAAGAGAAATGGGCTCAATAAAGATGAATGAATACTCAACCTGCCACGTGTAGTTTTTCTTTTTTTTTTTTAATATTGCGAGTCAGTACGAATTTTGACGGTTCTTTCTTTTAATAGTTCAGCTTCCGCTCGGTATAAAGATCATCTTATTGGTAAGAAATTAGTATATATTCTTTATCCAATGTCCCGATCAACATATATTCCTTTTAAATTAAAAAATACAATACAAAATCAAATTTGATATTCTAAACTCAACTAATATGTTTACAATTCACCTAAAATCAAATTAATCATAATATCAAAGTCATGATACAAATATGTATTACATTTTGTGACATATAATGCTTGATGTCATAGAATTTGCCTAGATATAATATACTACTAAAATAAGTGAAAATTGTGTTAAAGTGACAATTATTAAAAATGTTGATAATTTGGACTTGATATAAGAGATGCCCGCATCTCAGACTACTCAAAGTGAATTAATATTTTAGATTTTATTAAACAAAAGAAATGCACAACTATTAAAACAAGATCAATTTAAAATATACTTCACTCTTTAATTCTTTTTTCCTCACTAATTGCACATGTTCCATCACATAGAAATTACTCATTTAAAAAATCCTTAGTCTTTTTTCTTTAGAAGCTATCTTTGAGGTATTAATTATTTTCATTTCTCGTGCCTGTAATGTACCATTCACAACTTTAAGGATTTTGTGCTGTCATTCTTTTTCTTCTATTTATCTTTCTTGATATGGTTGCAACACTAAATCTATTTGATGCTAATATATCAAACTTAGAATATGGTACTCAAAATGCAAAAACAAATCAGATTTTCTTGATTACACATAATAAAAAAAACTTAACACTTCATCATCAATATAAATTTAGTATATTCTTCTAAAGGTTATTATGTATAAACGTATTATTAAAATAATTTTTCACCTAGGCCCTAACGATACCTATGCAAATATTTTTCAAAAACAAATAAAAAATGTTATGGAAATGATATATTATACAACTAAATAGGTAATTATTTACATCAAGGCACTAATGCAACAAAAAGGTGCCGCACCACCGACACTCATGGTTTTGGCTTTTTAATTTCTTCTTTTTCAAGAAGGTATTATTGCTCTATGAAGTGATAACACCTATCTTTGTTTAACTCCTTGGGTGACATGTGAACTCTAGTTGTATAATAGCTCTCTGTTGTTATAGCTCTTTTGTGAAAAAGCTCTCAACAATTACTTTGTTTTCAAGCTCTCTTCTGATTGATGTATTTGGAATGGTGCGTGATGTGATGAAATTCTCCTTTGGGTGATATATGAACTCCACTTGAACTCTCTGTTGTTATAGCTCTTTTGTGAAAAAGCTTTCAAGAAGTCCTTCGTTCTCAAACTCTCTTGTGATTGATGTATTAGGAATGTGCGTGAGCTGACGAAATTGCAAACTATGCCTGTATTCTGTAAATTCCAAGCCTTCCGTTGAGACTGAAAACTAGTCATCTATTGGACGATAGAGTCGTAGACCGATTCTATTTTAAATTCATGTTAAGCAAGAATCCTTTTATTATTATTATTATTTTTTTGGTCACATTCTCAAGAACAAAGAAAACCATCATATATAGTACCCCGGGTTTATACGTTCCATTCTAAAGAACAAACGAAACATTGGGGATTTCCAAAATTCAATCAGCCATGGAAGGGACAATAAGAGAATCTAATGCTCCTAGATTCAGAATTTTGATGTTTCCATGGCTAGCTCATGGTCACATCTCTCCCTTCACGGAACTATCCAAGAGACTCGCCAAAAGCAACTTCCAAGTATACTTGTGCTCCACTGAAATCAACTTGAATTTCATGAAGAGAAGTGCTAAGTTTGATGAGAACTCATCTGATCATACAATCGAATTCGTACAACTTGACTTGCCAGATTTGCCTGAACTCCCTCCACACTATCACACAACAAAAAACCTCCCACCCCATCTCGAACCAACCCTCAAGCGTGCGTTCCATATGGCAAAAACCAACTTCCAAAACATACTCAACAATTTGAAACCTGATTTGCTAGTCTACGATGGTTTCCAACCATGGGCCTCAGAGCTAGCTGCACTGAATCATATCCCTTCTGTTCTTTTCCTAGTTGTGGGAGCAGTGAACTTGTCTTTCGTTTATCATAGCCTTAGATGCAGAGTCTCTGGTGCTAATGAGACTTACCCTTTCCCCGAAATTTTTTATAGGGACTATGAGATAAAGAAGATATTAGCCAAGCTACAAGAATCCAAAGCAAAAGAAGGTGACGCATTAGATGTTTTTAAGAGCATTGAACTATCTTCTGATATTGTTTTGGTGAAAAGCTGGAGAGGAATTGAGGGGAAATATATTGATCACTTATCTTCCTCTTGCGGGAAGAAACTGGTTGCTGTAGGACCTCTTAGTAATCAAGAAGATAACGGCAAGGAGGCGGACAGCTATTCCCTTATCATTGAATTTCTGAATAGTAAAGATGAAGCATCAGTGGTTTATGTTTCTTTTGGGAGCGAATATTTCCTGTCGAAGGAAGAAAGGGAAGAGATAGCAGTAGGGCTGGAGCTGAGCAATGCTAACTTCATATGGGTAGTTAGATTTCCAGTTGGACATGCCATGGGCCTCGAAGAAGCTTTACCAGAAGGGTTTCTTGAGAGGGTGAAAGGAAGAGGGATGGTCGTGAATGGATGGGCACCACAGGCTAAAATTCTTGGGCATCGAAGCACGGGTGGTTTTGTGAGTCACTGTGGATGGGGTTCTGTGATCGAAAGCATATATTATGGGGTTCCGTTGTTGGCCTTGCCAATGCATCTTGATCAGCCTCTTCACGCAAGACTTGCAGTAGAGATTGGTGTTGGTATTGAGATTCTCAAGGATGAAGATGGACAGATAAAGAGGGAAGAGATTGCTAGAGTCATAAACGAGGTGGTTGTCAAGAAGACAGAGGGAAAACTACAGGGACAAAAAGCTATAGAATTGAGTAAAAAGTTAAGAGAAGAAGGTGAAGAAGAGTTGCATGAAGCAATAGAGAAGCTCAGGTCATTATGCAGCAAAAACAAGTAATAAGACTTTGGTATTTAGCTCTGAGTTGAGTTGGCCTAGTTTGGTAAGAACTAGTACTCCATTCTGGAATTTAGTCTTTTTCCTTTCAATTTTATTAGAATTTAAGCACTTAATATTGTTATCAAATATGCATCCGTATTGTGTCGAATGCGTACGTAATGAATCCTGAATTGTGGTGATTTTGTTACTTAGGAAAACTATACATTATAATTTTTAACGATGCATCAATTCTTCTTGTGGAATGTTTTGGATATTATGTTGGTAACGGATATAACTCGGGCTATATCTGGCAGTTCAACAGATGACAGCTAAAGGAAAACAAATGAATGGCTGAAAGGAATGATGCTTTAGATTTCTGACTTGCTTAATTTGCAATGAGAAGTATATTTTTCTCATGTTAATTATGTATGAAATTAGTGATAATATATTCATTAGCATTCTCAGAAAATCACAGAGTTAGTCTACTTTGTCAAATTTCATAGTTGGCAGCATGTTCATGACTTCACGTAACTTCTTATGCTGAGGAGAATGATCAAAATTCATGCTATTTTCTGGTATTCCTCTTAAGTACCAAATGGATGTTCATTAAAAGAAGTTTTTTTTTCTTTTTTCTTTTTGATATTCAATGTTGTGTTTTTAAAAGAAGTTCATTTATCATTTGGATGTTCTCATTGCGCGCCAATACCTAAAATTTTACACTCGAAAGGACCAAAAATGATGCTGTATATATCTCAATCTTGTTTTATAGTAATTGGGATAAAGAACCTATTTTCAACCATTCTTATTAAGTTAAAATATAACCATGTACAATTAATTAAAAAAAACTTGCCTGCATATAATGATCTTCTTCAGTCTGCCAATACAAGCATCCAACCAATAATGGGTGGGAAAAAACTAAAACAAGAGGTTACTCAATTATGCAACCAACCTTCGGATTGGGATGACAAATCCCTCTTATTTCCTTGAGCTCTTGCAGGAAACAGCTAATCAGCCTAATTGTTGTGACAAGGGAAATAATCACAAATAACTTACTTGTTGTGGTTATCAAATCAGCCTAAGCTAGGATTTATTGTTTTTGAAGAGAAAAATAAGAAAAGGAACCAGCGAGAAAGGAACGGCTCCATCCTTGTTTTTATTCCCCACGAGACTAGTTTAATGCCCAACGGACCTCCTCCAAACGTCTGCTTCTTCTCTAAAGGATAAGAGTCCTTTTTCAACTCTAATACTAATATGACCAGATCAAAACATAAGATATTCTTGCTCATGCACCTAAATAACTAATCAAGTATAACCCCTTTAGGAAATTACAAATGTATCAGCAGAGATTTTAAACTGTACCCACTTTACAACTAGTGACATTAGGACTTCACAACAAGTTAAAATGTGGTTACGCCTTCTCAAGTATTGTTCCACTTTACAACTAGTAACATTAGGACTTCACAACAAGTTAAAATGTGGTCACGCCTTCTAAAGTATTGTCTTCTAGAAATTCGACTTTTAATACACTTTTTACCATAAGTTTTTAAAAACAACATCAAAAACCAAATATCAATAGAATCTAACAATTAACACTATATTTTAGCAAAATAAAAGAAAAATTATTCACAAATTATATGCACAATTAGCCATCTAATAATTATGATGTTAGTTATTCCAAAATTGCAACACTATCTGGGATGTAACTCTTTCCAATTAGTCAACAGATCATGAAAGCTTTTAGCCAGAGAGCAAAATACTAGATAATACCGTTTCTGTGCCATCGATTATTATGGAGATGCATACAAGAGGAGTCATGTTTTTGACATAGTTGATAAGTTCTTTCTCATCACTGAAGGCATATCCAATTATAGAACGGCAGAGAAATAAATTTATGCTTGGCAGAACAAATTCTAATACAGATAGTAATAGCACCATACAAAGAGCGGTTCTTGCTGCCTCTGGATTCCCAGCTCCTAGCTCATTTGATACCCGTGCACTACAAAGTACAAAATATGTTCCTTTTAGACAAATCTTACTTGCATGAAGTCATAACACTTCTCTGTTGTATAAAGTAAAAATTAATGCGTTCTTAGTAAACATTACTCAGGGCAAACCTTGCAGCAACGCCAAAAGAGTAAGGTATGTGGTGGTGCAGTGAAGTAATGGTTAAGCTGGAATCAGTAACAATTAGTTCTCAGGTTCTTATCACAGAAGCAAAATGCTGAAAAAAAAAATCTCACCATATCGATAGCACAGAGGTCTCTAGCTTAGGTTTTGGTGACAGGCCAGACAGCAATATGACTAGCTCAAATGCGCACTATTCCAAACTACCATGATCAGGAAGATTTGAAGATATTAAAGAACCGGAGGACAAGAAAGATGTCTGGACAATTAAAGAGGCTTAAGGATTAAAACTTACCAAACCATTACAGTGGAAGGGACAGCAAAACGGAAGAATCCCCCCAGAGTTTGAAGTGCATCCATTGAGAAAGGAACACGAGATGTTTTCACATACAGCACAAGCAAGATGGCGTTTAACCAATTTGATATACCAATTGACAAAGCTGCTCCGGCATTCCCTAGCTTCAACTTGAATACAAGAACCCAACAAAGAGGCAGTTGTAAGGATACAGATGCAACTGTACTTAGCAGCATTGGAAAGATTAAACTCTTGAGTCTGGAGGAAGCGAACAAGCGAATGGAGAATAGGTATGAGCCAGATCAAGTATTTGCCAGCCTTAGTTGCAATTGCAGGATCTTGGCCAGTGAGAATTAACAACTTGTCTGTGAAGATCCACAGAAGGGATATTGGTATACAAACTATAAAAAGACATATGATGGCCCCATAGGTATAGGTTCCATGTCCCTGGTATTGTTCTGCTCCGAAAGCCTGACCGCACAAGGTCTCTAGTGCACCTGACATCCCAAACTGCATGGTAGTTAATTTGTTTCATTTCTTAATAAACATATTTACATGAGCACATATCCAGCATTATCCCAATTTATAATGGAATTAAGCTTTGTAATCTGTTAGACAGTTGCCTGGAGTTAGTCGACAAAATTGAATCACTGCGTCAGTCAACATATTGAGAAAGGAGCCAAATTTACAATTCGCTCGACTAAGAGCAGTGCAATTTTTCATAATAATTATTATTACTCTGAAGACAATACTGCCAGAATAATCATGAAATAAGCCATTTTTCTCCTTAAGCAGTCAAGATTACCTGGAATCAGTTGAGATGGGAGGAATGCTTATTAATTTTTACCTCTCAACAAGTATCTTTGCACCATAATACTTTACCCATGTTCAACAATAATTTCAGAATGACCAATACTACTTTTGTCTTATTAATTAGACCTTCTGTTATAGGCCACAATCCACATAGACTATCTGTATAAATTGGGAGCTCCACGAATGGAATTCACGTGAGGCTCACTTTGCTGTGAGAGGCGATTCATAGACCATGTCTCTATCAAAAATTTCTGTGGTACAGGAACCGTTGATTTGTTACAAAACATTGTATGTTTGAAAGCGTATATTACAGACAAAGATGTCACTAATTATATGTGATTGGATAATCAAATAATAATAATATTGGAACCATTTTTCATGTGGAATTCTTGTGGTAGCTTGTGAAAGAGCTTACCAGAACACTGAAGCCAGTAACATTGGAAAAAGACGTGGCAATGGAGGCACCGGAAAGTTGGAGCTGGCCAAGGTGGCCTAACATGAAGATTGGTGAAACTCTCAAGAGATATTGTCCCACTGTTGCTACCATCATCGGAAGTGCTATGCTGTTGACCCTTTCCAACTCTTCTACACAAGTCTTGCGAGCTACCACCCTTCTTGATCTTGTCTCCACACCATTTTCTGGCAGCAATGCCTCTTCCATTGCTCTCTCTTTGCCTAGTATTTGCCTGATTGTCTTGAGATTTTCTACCCAAAAAAATAATAAATATATAATAATAAAAGAAAAAGTTTGGCTGAGCTAGCAGAGAATATGGATAATGAGAACCAGAACGCCGCTTAAAATTATTGTCTAGAATATATGAGAATTGAAATGAAGCTTGGCAGAAGCTTTACTAGCAGGCTTAGTATAAAGGTAATGAATGAAATCTTGTTCCTTGTTCTTTTAGGTTCTTTAGTTATTTTTCTTTTCCTTGCTGGGAAAAATGTTTAATGCACCTTCATGTTGGAGACTATGCCTGAGAATTAAAAGTACCAATTTAAAAAGTTTTCCGGGCCTGAATTTGTTCATCTTAGTTGTTCTAATCATTATCCATACCCTCATCACAATGATTAATGACAGTATAAAGAAAAGAAAAAAATAATGCTTGTATGCCTGGTAATATCTATCTGTCCTTAGGATCTTTCTAAGTGTATGGTGAATTTTTGCAAAAGAATATGATATTATAGCTTAGAAAGGAAAATAAGTAAGGAGTCAGCTCATGCTTTACTCATTAGTATTAATATCAGGGTAATCTATGCTCGAGAATCTTCAATATAAGAAATATATTATGAATTTTTCCAACAGATGTCAGTAGCACTCATTAATACATATAAAATTCACTTAACTACTATGTGTATATGTATTACAATTATTACTCTCTTTGTATTTATGTATTTTCCCTATTTAATCTACCCACTCTCCTTATATTTATTTACTTTTTCTAATTAATTTTATATTTTAAAAATATGACACCTGAAATATATTTTAACAATGGCACCTATTAGGCTAGTGATGTTTTTAGAGCAATAATGTTCTTGTCAGAGTAAATGTTCCTCAAATGCCAAGATTATCCTCAATTAATGAACTCCGTATATTTTTCTTGAATTTTTTTATATCCATTAAACACTAATTATTCCTTTTCTTCTCTCTCTTATTAAAGTTTTTATTCACATTCTTCTCTCTCTCTCTCTCTCTCTCTCTCTCACACACACACACACATACACACATTATTCATCAATTATTTTTATGATTTACTAAATTGGTTTTAGCTTTAATAATTTCTCATTTATTAATTTTAAATGCTCTTATATTTTTCTTATTTTTAAAATTTTACTCAAAGGGTTCTTTTTTCAAACACAATGTAATTTAATTCAAAGTAAATAATATTTTAAAATAAAAATAATCTCAAAAAACAGCCTTACATTTTACCTTCAATATTCATGGGATATATAATGTAATATAATTCAAACTTATTTTCATCTAATTATTAGAGAATATGAATAATTGATAGAAACCAAGTCTTACATTATAAATATGAATACTTGATAAAAGATAAAGTCAAGATTTACATGACAAGTATAAAAGAGAAAAAGATGGTAAAGTTTTAATAGTATTAGTTGTTTAGAGGCAATGATAAACAAGTAGAATTCAAAGGAAAAATGTATGTTGCATGTCAAAAAAATTTTAGTGCTAAAGTATTGAGTTACAATGACATGACAATAATTGAAAGAGAGAAGAATTGGGTCGAATTTAGGCTTGTTTCTCCTTACATTTGGCATCCTTACCATCTTCTAGCATTACTCTACACATTTGAGGTAACGATTCTTCACTTTCTTTGATATTTTCCAATTTCCAGTTTTCCATTTTCATAGTTATTTATATATTTTGGGAAATGCACATTTTATGGTGTAAGAAGGAATCGTTTTAGGGCACAAGATTTCCTCTAAGGGAATTGAGGTGGATAAGGCAAAAATTGAAGTCATCGAACGAATACCTCCTCCAAACAATGTCAAGGGGATAAGAAGCTTTCTAGGACACGCAGGCTTTTATAGGCGCTGTATTAAGGATTTTTCTAAAATAGCAAAGCCATTGTGTGATTTATTATGTAAAGATACCCCTTTTCAATAATAATCACTTTAATCTGAAATTTGTTGGCTTCAAATGATGCTTATTTGCAAAAAAAAAAATGAATGAATAAATAAAAGTTTTAGAATTGAATATAAAAGGAAGAGCACATAGAACCAAAAAGGTACAATGTTATTTAAATATAAAATAATAGATGTTTTAGTGTGTGAGTGATAAAGAGAGAAATGAGAATAATAATAAGAAGAGTGAGAAACCCTATCAGAAAATATTTAATTAGAGAGAGAAAATAGGAGTAATTAATGCATAATAAATCCTTGAAAAATCAATGAACACATATAAAGTTGATTGATTGAGGGTAATTTTGATATTTAAGTAAAATGCGCTCTGACAAGAAGATAATTGCTCTGGCAATTTCGCTTGGCATTTGTTAGACAGATACATTATATAGTAGAACTTCACATTAAAGATTTTTTTGTGGTATCTAATCGATTTGATAGAATGCCTATTCGCCAAAGTCATCACTAAGAAAATGGTGTGTCTCATTTGATTTTTTCTATTTGATACCTTAAGGAACCATATTAAACTTTTAAAATTATCAGTAGTATTTTGTAACCAGTAGTATTAAAATCTTATTATTTTGTAAAATTATTTTGTAACCAGTAGTATTAAAATTATCAGTAGTTTAATATGGTTCCATCCATATATTTTGTAACCAGTAGTATTCTACAAGATTTTTTCTATTAGACTGTAAGGTTGACTTAGGAATAAGATTTTAATGAAGGAATACGATTTTATGGAATTTAAAAAAGGGAACGAGTAAAGTAATATTGTAGGTCCCATCATCGTAAAAAAAATAGAATAAGTACAATATATGGAAAAACCATTAGTACCAGAAATCTCTCACAGGACAAATTTAGAAAGTTCTTTTGTCTAGGATGTAATAACCAATTAAGCTTAATCTTGCGTCCCCGTCTTGTGGTTCATATGGCTTTTATGTAATGCTAGCACATAATATTCTATTTGAGGAATAAATTTAAATATGAAGATATACTTAATTATACGTAACCTCTAATCTTTAGAGAGGAGTAACGACAGTCCAAATTCCGAAAAAGGTTAGTGCTCCATAAATTTGTCTAAATGGATCATGTTTTGTCCAAAGCATTTACTCCTCCAATAAATAAAGATGAAACTCTGGTTTTGTCTACTCTCAAGATTGCTAATTCTATGGTGAATTTTGGGTTGGTGCCAAAGAAGAGCAGTGTTTGGGATTTGTGTTTGAGTTTTGAACTTTTGAAACTTTGAAAACTTTTGCTCCCACTCTCCTACACCGAGGAGGGATTCTCTAAAAGTTAGAGAGAGAGGCTCTCAATGAGAGAGATAGCCAATAGAGTCATTTCTCTTCCATAATGTCTGTAGTTTATATATACAAATAATCAAAGTGGAGTCCACAGTCCACAACCAATTGAGCAGGAGTCCTCCCTATAAAGGAAAAGTGGACCACCAGCAAAACCTTCCCATGTACAATGTACAGCGCACAAAGCCAGATCAATGCACTTGAACGTACAACAGCCTGAAGCAGCCGGATGCACTCGAAATTCCAGCAACAGTAGAAGCGCCATAAAGGATATCACACCCTAAACCTGGTTGTCCAACTGCAGTTTAGCTACCTTGATAGAGGACATACTTAACATGCAGAAGCTGTTTCGCATGTGCTTGTTTAGCTCTGTTAGGGAGGATAGAATAGAAAGAAGTAAAAGTTTAAGTTATCATGCCTTTGGCATTATTGTGGATGAGGAATGGATTGTTCCTCAGTGCTATTGAGCACTGTTTGTACAGAACTATCGGGCCTTTGCTCGTACTTGTATTTTTCTCAGCACTTGGAATGAAATGACTCTAACGTTTCGGAAAAAAAAAAAAAAAAAAAAACCTGGTTGTCCAAGGTGCAACTCGAGTCTCAGCATCCAAATCCAATTATTTTGACACTGTCCTAGTTAGTCCAAAATAGATATATCAAATTGGATTTGAATGCTTAGACTCTTACTTATAACTTAGTCCCACATCTCTTAAATTTCTGATGTAGGATTGAGTATCTCAATTTGTAGAAAGAATATACCCATACAAAGAGCTTAACAATTAGTTGGAAGCAACATAGCATTCCTTCCATTCCAATTTGTTTGTCGCTTTTCGAGAATCTATTTTTTAAAATTACTCCTCTGATTGTGATGTTAGTGTTTTCCATTCCAAAAAAATTTTGAATTTGAATTCAACAAGCAGCTAATTAAAAAAAAAAAAAGAGCAATATTGGAAAGAGAAATAGAAGATGGATTTGACTTTCTTACCCTCAAAATAAAAAATTTGAATTTGACTTGCATTTAATTAAAGAAAGAGCAATATTGGGAAGAGAGATAAAAGATAACTTTAACTTTGTTAATATAACTAATATTTTGGAACATTCTAAAATGAAAATTATTACACTTTTAATAGGACAAGAGTAACTTCATGAAGAGAATCGACAACACGAATTCAAACGGGTTCAAGATAGAATCCTGTGCAGGAATACAAGGTACATACATCAAAAAGCACTCAGTTATTTATTTTTTTAATTCAATAAAAAAACTCGAAGTGATTACGCCCCTTTTGTAACTCACATCAGGTTAAGATATGTGGAAGTCAAGGGCTTGAAAATATGGGGAGCTTCACTTTCAATGAAATGCAATTGGTCCTTCAGCATATGGATGTACACAATCCAATCTCCATTACCAATTGGACTTGGCATTGGCACAACGTAACCTGCTTGGGCACCCCATGGGAAATAATACGACAAAATGGCCGGGACGCCCCATGCGAAATCCATTTCCGTTACCGGAAATCGCAGCCCTGATGAAATGACAACGGCCGGCCCTTCCTCTGTAACCCTGGTGGCATACATTCTCGCTAATGCTGGCTCAGGGCGATGTGCCTCAACCCAATCTATGACCCCAAGAAAATGTTCCTTGTTAGTTGCGCCATTGATGAAATCATGAACTTCATCTGCTATCCAACTCAATGGCTTCTTCTTAAGCTCTTCAATTTTCTTTTCGCCAAATGGGATTGAAAGCACGTTACCATAATATGCTTCCATCAATTCAGCTTTAGTTTCATCTCCATTTGCCAATCTAGACCTCCCGTCAACGATGATACCGATCCTACAGATTTTCTCGTGGCTTTTATCCACACTTGAGGCAAGTATCTTCCACAAGTAGGCACTAAAGGATTCAAGCTTGGTCCTCTTACCTCCAATGCCAGTGTTTTTAGGATTGTTGGCTAGGGACTGGAGTTCACTTATTTGTTTGGCCTCCACATAGTATACACGGCTTATGTCCCCTTGATCATCATGATAATTGGCTTCAAGTTGTAGCTTTGAGATGGGCAGATACACTTTTTCAATAGATGAATCATAGTGGCCAGGATGCCGCGGGAGCAGCAATGATCGTTGAAATGATGGAATCCGAGAAAGAGGTTTGGCTTGAGCATGCTCTATCCATGACAGAACAAGCATTTGGGAAGAGTAGGCATCGGTCAGTCGATGATCAACCGTGTATGCCACCACAAGTCCTCCACATTTGAGTCCAGTAACCTGCGTTATTAGCTTCCATGGCTATTAGTTGAACAATGTCAAGTTCACGTATCCCAGTTTAGATTCACTAGTAATATAGATCTGCATAAGATAACCTGACCGGCTCATAATGTCTGCATTTGTAATACTATCCAAGATTTCAAGTTTTCAGAATTATTGAGAATTTTTTTTCGTTTTGCTAGGGAATTACAACTCCATTTAATTATAGAGAACTCTTCAGTAGATCTGATAAACGCATGTTGATATACGAGATTGGATCCACCTAAATAGTAGTTCTATCTAGGGTATAAATAATAACTCTTTATCTCCGAAAATTTTGCTTCCCTTCCTCCTGGATTGTACAATTTTTTAGTACTAACTACTGAGTAGTACAACTTTGTTGTATATGGCAATTTGGATACAAGTCCTTTAACTTGAAAGCGATTGTACCATACATAGTTTGAAAACGCAAGGGGTAGAATTATCACTCATTCATGACGATGACTATGTAGTACTACTTGTCGACAACCTAAGAACATATTTGAGCATTTCTGTTGAGTTTTTAAGATATTGGCTTGGACGAACGATTTTTAGGATTGTATCCCTCCACCCGAAATCAAGATAATAAAACGTATAAAAATAAGTAACAGCTCAAAATAAAAAACGGCTTAATTAGCAATGGTTTTCCAATAGATTCACCTGGACAGCCATCATGCCTCGAGTCCATGCTGGGACGAGCTTACCACCTATGCTCTCGTCAGGGTTATGGAAGTTGAGGTCTTTAAGCTGGACATCAGCAAATGCTTCAATGAAGTCCACGCCACGGTTGTTGCACAGAACCTCAGGTTCTCCGGCTTCGTTTTGCACCATTTCTCCAGCAAGTGGATAGTAATGCACTAATGTTTGAGCCAAGGCTGTCTTGAGAATTCCAACCATGCAGTCAAATGTAAACTTTTCATCTAAGGGCTTCTTGTAGAAAAAGATTGAGCTTGGGTTGACGGGAGGCAAGAGCAAGTCAAGGTTGGACTGCGGCAGTCTATACTCTTGCATTGGCATCGCTGGTGGCACCACCTCATTCTTCCTTATGGTCACTTCAAACTCCCCTTTGATCACACCCATCATTTTGTTTTCTGGTCTTCTCTTCTTAAAAAAGGGTTTTCAGTAAAGGATAGATAGCAGCGAATGACCCATGCCCTGAATGTGTTTGTATATATAGGTATATACTTGTAAGACTTTCACCCAAAATAAAGAGGCTTCTAGGATTTTTTTGTGGTTCTATAATTTTAGGACACCCTCACAAGCATAGACACTACTTTTTTGATTAGTAGTTATCCAAGTTGGGGTGGGACAAGCCACAAAAAATATCGGGGGAACCTCCAATTGAAATAAATTTCAGACTTCCTAATCACTCTCTATACCTAACCATTTTGCTCAGCGCAATACCCAAAAAGTTAAAAGGTGCAATGCATGTTGTCTTCATTTAATTACTGCGTTGTTTGGTCAAACGTGCCAACATCTCCCTGACATTGGAAGAGCCTGATTTTGAGAAGCATGACTTCTATAAGCAAATCTAAAATTATGGTGTTAAGTTCAAAAGATATAGTCAGGTGTTAGGAATTATTGGATTATTCATTTTTTTCCTTGAGTTTTGGGATCAAATCTTAACCTATCGATACTTTATTTCTTTTCATTTTAGAAAGAATATTGGAGAATGCTGAGGTTTCTTTGTCGGAATGCCTTCAATTGCTACATGGGAGGTTCAAGGTAGTCCTTCATGCTTTCCACTTTGGTTGTTGTTAAACTTTCAGATATTGTTGGATATATATTCAGTTAGTAGTTTTACAATCCTCAAGTAGAGCTAATATGTTTACTTTATTATTTAAATGCAGATTGCAAATAAATCATCTCAAAGGGTTAATAAATTAAAGCAAGGAATACATCACCTTATTCAAATCGTTACCTTAAAAAATTAATGTTTTTACACATGGTTCATGTACAAACGTATGTGAATTTGTGTACACTAACATTGTAGTTGATACACTTGGTTTGTCTGGATAGTTTATTATTTGCCAAATTTATTTACTTGTATCATAAATACATTTTCAACCATTTTTTTATCTCACATATATCAAATCCAAAAAGTGTTATAGTATTTGTTTCGAAATATTATCCCAAATAGTCTCCTATCCAAGCATATCCAAATTATTTCTTACTTGATATTTTAGTTAGTTGTGAATTTCTTTTGATGGAGAAATTTTTTTAAGTTGTAACAGTTACAGATATCAATATGATTAATTTGATTGTTAATTTTTTAATTTTTTCAAATTTTGCCAATTTTTTAGTGGCCTTTGAAAGTGCCATGGAAAATGATGATACTTAAAATGATAGGAGAGCTCAAATTAATGACATTTGCAAGTTCCATTAAAAAATGATTTAGTGGCACCTTCTCATGACATGGATTCGTGGTACAATGGCATGCTAAAATGTCACTCTAATAATTGTTTTGTAGATTTTTTAAGTGTTAGTATACTATCGTGGCACCAGTATTAACGGCTATAATATGTTCTATTAAAAAAAATAATATGCATATAATGCTAGTAGTTTTTACTTTTTTCCTTATAGAAGTTTTAATGTACTACCAAAAATTTTTGGATTTTCTTCAAAACAAAGTTGTTACGTTTTTTCATGAACATATTTTTTAATTATTATTTTACCTCAAATACATCAAATCCCTATAACATATTTTCCTACGAAAACTCTAGAAAATAACAATCAAAACGGGTTCCAAGGTTTACTATATTAAAATTTGACCCCACTTACCTTGGGATCTTGGCTCCGCCGCTGCTTTTGAGTGTCATTAATTGATAATTTTCTTGTAGTTGTAGTGCTTATATCCAATGTTTTGAAAACCGGGCTGGACCAGTCCGGTTCGACCAGTTGAACCGCGAATCGGCCATGGCATTGGTCCGATTCAATGTCATAGTTGACTCTGTTAGAAAATCGGTCGAACCGGATTGAACCGGTTTAAGTTTTGCAAAATGCAGCTATTAAGATTCGAACTCAAGACCTTTGTAATAGAAAACCAATGTATTAACCGTTACACCATCAAATCTTATTAGTTTTTTTTGATAACTTATTTATATAAAGCAAATACTCATATTTCTTTTTTCCATTTTTCTTACAAAATCTCATCCTCTCATGGCTCTTTCTTTTTAATTTTCAACTCTCTCTCTCTCTCTCTATTCTCTTTTCTTTTGTCACTCCCTTTTTAATCAAACCTCTTTATTTTTAATTTATTGATATTTTCTTCCATCTTTTAATTTTGTTTTCGTCCATTAAATTTAAAAAAGTTAAAAAAGAATTATTTTTTTAAACCCAAAGTATTTAATGCCACAACCACTCACTTTTATCTCATTTTTTGTTTCTTATCGAGTTTACATTTCTATTTTCGATTCTCTTGACTTCCTTCAAATTCCAAACTTTCTTTTTTAAATTGCAATCTTTAAATCCCAAAACGTAAATTAAAATTTAAGTTCACAATATCTAAATTCTCATAGACGTGAATTTTGTATAATTTCAAAATATTGTGATATTTTTGGGTTGGATTTAGATATAATTGAAATTGAGACGAAATTTATTTGTTTTAACTTATAATTTAAAAAATTTATTTTTAAAAATCCAAGTTATTAAAAAATAGTAAACTTTTCATCATATAAAGTATTAAATTAGTCCATTACATGTCTTATTTTGTACATATATATATTTATATAAATTATTTTTTAAAAAATTCATTGAACCGAGGTTGAACCGGTTCGACCGGTTGAACCTCGACCCTTTCACTTCACCGGTTCAATTAACGGTCTGATTTTTAAAACATTGCTTATATCTGCAAACTAGAGGTGTCAAAATGGGTGACTTTGGTGGGTTTGGGTTGGGTAAAATGGGTAATGAGTATAAGTGAGTCAACCCATTTATACCCATTTAATTAGATGGGTATAAATGGGTAAGTCAAAAAATGAATTGGGTAACCCAATTACCCATTTATAGCCCATTTATTTTAATTTTTTGTAAACTCATTTAAATTTATTTTTGTAAACTAAGTTATCAATTTATACCGCTCTTTGTACCCATTATTAATTTTAAATATTTACTTATAATGTTCAATAAGCCTAATTACCAATTTTTTTTTCATTTATACTCTATGTTGCAAAATTACATATTATTTAATAATTGAATAATAAGAATAAAAAATATTTGAACTAAGTACTATAAAAGTTAATATAAAAACTTAATCCAAAAATTTTGAACCCCTAGCGTTTTTTTCATATATAAATTTAAAATTTCATTTTAGAAAGATAAGAAAAGAGGCTAAAACTTATCATAAATTGGTAATGCTAAAAAATGAGCAAGTTAACAAACTAAGAGAAAATAAAATAATAAAATAAAATCAACAAATAATAATAATAATAAAACAAAAGTAGTTAGCATCATGACAAACTGAAAAATTTGAAAAAAAAAAAATGGGTGCGGGAAGAGAATTCTAAATGGGTTAATTGGGTTTGATGAGTTATCCAATAATACCCATTTATTAAATGGGTATTATTGGGTAACCCATTTATATCCATCTACAAAAATTTAAGATACTCATACCTATCTATTCATGGACGGGTATGGGTAAATGTAGTTAAGTGGGTTGGTTTGCCACCTATACTGCAAACCAACCGTAGGAAAACAGAACCGCTATGATCTTCCCCTTGAAGCAAGCAATATTTATTACGGTTTTAGCAATCAATCTTATCATAAAACCAATCCTTTTTTTCTTTTTATTGGGTTTCCATAAAAAAAAAAAAGGAAAAGGAAAAGCCTTACAACGATGGGAAAAGCCTTAAAACTGTAGGTTTAGGGTCACTGCTTAATTATACCTTTACGTTTAATTTACGTGAAAGTTGAGTGGTAGATCAAACGTGCAATCCAAAATAATGGACCAAAAAAGAAAGGGAGAGGAATAAGCTAATAATAAATAATAGTTAGTACAAATATCTTGTCTCAGTAATTTACATCCAGGACTGCAATTAAGGACACGGTGGTTTGGATTTTCTTCAAAAGAAATTTTTATATTTTTCATAAACATATTTTTTAATTACTATTTTACATCAAATATATCAAATCCCTATAACATATTTTTCTACAAAAATTTTAGAAAATAGCAATTAAAACGGGTTCCAAGGTTTACTGTATTAAAATTTGACTCCACTTACCATGGGATCTTGGCTCCGCCCCTGCATTTGAATGTCATTAATTGATAGTTTTCTTGTAGTTGTAGCGCTTATATCTGCAAACCAATCGTAGGAAAACAGAATCGCTATGATCTCCCCCTTGAAGCAAGTAATATTTATTACGGTTTTAGCAACCAATCTTATCATAAAACCAGTCCTTTTTTCTTTCTATTGGGTTTTCATTAAAAAAAAAAAAGAGGAAAAAGAAAAGCCTTACAATTGTAGGTTTAGGGTCACTGCTTAATTATTACACCTTTACGTTTAATTTACGTGAAAGTTGAGTGGTAGATCAAACGTGCAATCCAAAACAATGGATCAAAAAGGAAAGGGGGAGGAATAAGCTACTGATAATAAGGACACGGTGGTGTTCATAGTAGGGCCGCGAGGTTATTTGCTTGATATTGCAAAAGTGTGCTATGTTGTCTGCGTCCCAATTTAATGGTGGTGATTGAATTTTAGAGGCCTGTCATACGCCATCTTCGCCAATTGGGCAGCCATGCTGCTGTTGCTTGGATCTTAGGAGCCTGGAAGGATGAATATGGCCCAGTCATTTTGCATCAGGGTGGGAATGAACCCAAACCCTGGTGGTAAGCAGTTGGAAAGCTGCCAAAGAATGCTTCACAACCAACAACAAAGTCTATGCTTACTCCCTTGGATATATCTTGGCCATAACAAGGCAGCTTTTGGTTTTGCACCTTACGGCCCCCTTTGGCGCCAGATAAGAAAGCTGGTTGTGCTCTCGGACATGTCCGATCGAGTCTCTGAAATATGTAGGAACCGGCATCAAAGAACTATTCTCAGTTATGAACGTGGATAATACACCAGCAAAAGTGGTGATTGGTGATTGGTTTGATTGTTGGATTAGTTCGTCATAAAACATGTATATGTACAATAAGTGATGGAGCCAGGATTTTTTTTTAGGGGGGCCAAAATTTTCTTAATATGCTATGTTTAAAATAATTTCCATCCATTTAAATATATGACATCTAAAAAAATCAAATAATGACTTTAATTATAAATATATATATATATAAATTCTCATAATAAAAACTAAAATTGTAAAAATTTTTGTGACTGTGTACAATTGTGACTTAAATGTACAAATAAGTCTTGAAGAATGTACAAACGAAGACATGTAAATAGTGTCAAAATGGACTCGGAAACAATGAATCCGTGGACAGATCTGGCATGAACATTCAGAAACTATTCAATTTTGTTGGGCACCTTTTAGTTACTAATCCGTAGATCTGTGCATCGATGATACTAATCTTTCTTCTACTATATCTTTCAGAGAAGTACGTCACATATGCAACTGGTAAAGAGTAGAGCAGAGGTGGCATGATAGAATCTGATAATATGTGGTCTATGTTAATGAATCAAACACAAGCACCCAACGAACAAAGCTAAGTCTAGCGAAATGTGAAGCTGTAAAACATAGAGACAACAAGAGCTAATGATTTTCAGGTTCCCTAACCTAAAGAGAACAAATATAGGAGCATTAATCTCACTTATTACTAGTATTCTTTTAGTGCGATTTTGCAAAACAATCCTTATTCCAAAAGCTCTTCGATAATATATTTTTTCGAAGAAGCAACTCTTGGTATCTTTAGAGGAAATCTTAAATATCAAAAGCTAATTTTTAATATATATCCAAAAATTTATTATAATATACAAGATAAAAATTTTGATAAACTTGCCGATTGGTTGCAGTTTTCTCATTCATCGACTCGTTGATAGATAATTATTGCTTCTAATTGTCGGATCATGATCATTTTGGTAATTCAAAAATAGTACTATCAGACAATAAAGGAAAAAATTGTGAAATTTTTAAGTATAAGTCTAGCATAATATATGGTTTTCTTGATCTTGCAGTATCAGTTCCATCATTGAATGAACCCATAATGTTGGGATCCAAATTTGATACTTCTACCATTATATTACTACTTATATTGTCCATCTCGCGATTAATCAAGGTATGACTCGCTACCCAATCAAAATTTCATTTACTTGTAATTCGTCCATGTTGGCTTGAAAACTCCTCAATCTGTAGCATTATACATTAAAACTCTTCAATATACATGTATTCATTTGTTTGTTACAAGTTACTTGTGTATGCAAAAAGTGATGCGTTTTTTTTTTGGGGGGCACTAAAAATTCATCTTTTTGTGCTATAATAAGGGTCTTAAGTCTTGGACTAATTCTAGTTTGCGCCCCCTGAATTTTTATTTTGGACATACACGGTGAAGTTACCAATTAAGTGCTGCACCAGTACACCTCTAATTATTATTTTTGAAACATTGCACTTAAAGTTATTAGCACATTCCAAGTTATTATAATCTTGTGCACTATCAAATTCTTATGATGAAAAACTTTCATACTAAAGTACATAAATTATTGTATTTTCATTCGCAATATGAATGGCCGGCGTGATTTGGAAAAATTATGAATTTTAGAGAGTGTAAAGTGTCTAAAATGTAAAGAACTTGTGTAAACATAAAGGATGTAAAGTGTAATTAGTCCCTTTTTTTTAAAAAAAAAATGGTAGTAACAATTTGGCAGTCAGTTTGACTGTATAACAAGCAGAGAGTATCGTCAAAGGTTAGCAATTCCCTTTTTTTTTTTTTTAAGCAATTCCAATTCCTATTCTTCCACCCAAAAAGCTTCCAAGAAAACTGCCCAAGTTACACTTTCATTCTTTATTTAAGATGTTTGTGCATGTCACAGTCAATGGCAACACCAACATCTGATCAAGCACACATACAATCTAAATTGGAAGGTTCTCATGGATGGTTCTTGGACCCTTTTGAGGAAAGAGCTCAGGAATTTTAGATTTTCAGAAAGTGCTCTTCCTTTCTAAGATCAATGTACCTGTAAGAGTTCCAGGTCCTCTAATGCAAAAAGCCGTCAACTGGGAACTTGTGATAATCTATAGTAGTTCCATCACTTCCAACTCCAAGAAGATCAAAGGGCATATGCTAAGTCCAAGAAGATCACACCTCAATTTGTAGCATTATTCTCAACTTACAAATCCAATAGCACTTTTAAATCTTAAACAATGACTATGGCTGAAACTCGATTACGCATGCAAAATAGCTATTGCATGTGTATGCAGAAATTTGATATGTCTACGTGCTTGCAAATTGTAACAATTAATTCAAATGTGTTAACTTGTCTTCTGTTTTTTTCCTTTTTTTTTTTTCTATTTTGGGCACATATATAATACATGTCTGTTTTGTCAAAAATGGAACTGATCCTTTGTGGGAGCAGTAAACTGAGAATTCAATTTGTGTCAATTACGACCCTTTCTGAGTTATGGAATGGCAAAAAATTTTGCCTGACCTTTTGAATTGTTTGTCGATTTTAAGTATTGCATATCTAATTAATAATTATGATTACTCAGGGAATAAGAAATGACCCGAGATTTCATTTGCTATAGATGGCAAGTGGAGTTGAGCTCATAAAACTAATTATGCTTAAATGACTTCCCTAATAGTTTTTGTATTTTAAAAAATAAAACATTAGATTTAATCATTTTATCCTATATTATGAACTTAATAAAGAGATAAATATATTTAAAATTTTTCAAATTATATAATATCCAATACACTAATTACTTATTGAACTATGTATCTAAACAATATATTTAAAAATACTTAAACATTTAACAAGTACTTTTATTTAAATCTCTATTGGAGAAATACTTTTCAATAAGTTTTCGTAATCTGAAACAGCCTTATCAGTGCAGAAATTTTTCGATCGGAATAATATCTCTCCATATGTTCAAACTACCGTTATACATTGGACTTTCAACTCATTTTCTAAAGGTTTTGTAGCCTATAAATATTGAAGTTTTTTGGAGAATTTCATATGTACTTCTCTCAATAAGAGATCATTCTAAATATTATTTTCCTCATACTCTTTTCTTTCTCCCTCATTCTATTTTCTTTGGGCAAAGAAAGATATTGGGAAGCTTCTACTTCTCTTGGTTGTGCAGATCAAAGCGAAACAACAACTATAGAGTTGGACTGTTGTATCCGAGAGGCGGCGCACTAGACCTTCTGCATTGATTAAAAAACAAAATACCGTAAGGACGCGTATCATCTTAAAGAGAGCGTTCTACGTGCCTGAACCCTACCGAACTTTTTAGTAGCTATCAAATTCAAGGTAGTTGGATTGAAGATCAGAAGTTGTTCGTGTGCTCTCTTCCAATAATTTTAAGATCTAGTCCACGTATCAACCCATGCCAAATTAACTTTTGATGTTACAAATTATTTGCATTTATTAATGCAATATTGAGGTATGAGATTTTTGTTTATTTCTTTATTAAATTTTATCAGAGAAATTACTATTACTTATATGATTATTTTGGTCTAGAACCAACAACTATGGAATCATCAACCATGTGATGATGCAGCTGGATTGGAAAGCTGGTGCTTGGTTTCTTGATACATAGTATTCTAGGTTCTTTTGATCTGGTGAACTCCAATTCGCCAGTTTGCTCAAATCTGATTATGATCCCTATGTTTTAATTAAGGAGGTGGAAAAGTGATTAAATGTCCTCAAGAAGCAATTTAACAAGAAGGAATTCAATCTCTTCTTCCTTTTAGAGCAACCCATCCGTGACATCTTTAGCAATGTCCAGGATCAAGCGCTTCAAATTGGAGTATGATTTCCTCACAATATTCATCTACTCTTTCTACAAGTTTCACTTCATCGGCAGGGAGAAAATGCAATCTGAATTTGACAAAATTGATGCTGAATATCATGAGATGGGAAAGAATTTTATCGCTGCCTGTGAGTTTGTTAAAATTTCCAAACCGGTCGACGTATTTTCCAAATCGTTCAGAAATATTCAGGTTTTGAACCCTAAGTTCACCAAAATTTGTGATTTCCTCTGGAGACACTCTGTTCAAGCTGGATTTTCCTCACATAGTTATGGTCATTTAAATCAGTTTGTCAAAGCTTTACAGGTCATGTCATAACATGTGTAACATATGCTAAAGTGCGCAAAGGAAGTTACTCTGCTAACAGACGCCTCTGGAAATTTCGCCATTGTTGAGCCTTCCAAAGGTCAAATGGGATAATTTCTAGATTTTTGTGTTCCTCTTCCTGTCCGATTCCTTCCTCCCGATTCAGTTTTCTGTTAATTTTATTGTATTGTGTCAACAGTGTCTTCTCTGGTTCGCTACTGGTCATTCCCTCCCCATTGATTGTCCTCTATTTTGGAGAGGTGTTGTAGAGGAACTTGCGTCCTCCAAAGAGTTCACCGACTTTACCTGGTGAAATCCTGCATCTCCGCAGTGAGTTCTCTAGTTTCTAGGGAATTTGCTACTTAATGGAGGCATCAATGGCGTTCGGTTCGTCCATAAACTGCCCCTGTTACGTGGGTGGATCTACAGAAGGGAGGGCATCTTACAGTCCAATTAACTGGTAATTGTAGCAAGGCCAATGAGATCCAATTTCGGGGAAGTAGGAGTTCTCAGGAAAATTCCTCCTCTTGGGCTGAGATAGTGAACAAAAATGAACGTAATTATTTTGTAAAACGATTATAAAGTAAGAAATTCAACTGTTGGTCTTAAAAATCGCGAGTAAAAACTTCAGATTTAAATTACAATTTATTAGCATGACTATAGAATTCAAATTAGAATCGATTAATTAGATGGCCTTATACACAACTCAATAAATGAATTATCACCAAAAGAAAAAGACTACAACTATTGAATAGATTCACATGGTAAAATCAAATAAATATATATATGGGTTTAAAATAAAATTGTTATATTTAAATCCATGTATATATTTATTGAATAGCATGTATACAATTACAATTAGTCTGTTTAAGCGAAATCAAATAAAGATATATTGCATGTTATTTATAATGTTCAAGTAAAATCAAATATATATATATATATATATATATATATATATATAGATTTTAAAAAAACTATTTGTACATGGTCAATGAGGGATGAAATTATTTTTGTTTAATGTGAAGGATTAAAAAAAATTTATTTTGTGAAATGTCAGGGACAAAACAATTCATTTGGTGAAATGTAAATAACTATAGATCGGATAATATAAATTTTAATTTGACAATTTTACCCCTAAAAAATGATCACATATAAGGTACGTGATGAGTGGATCGAGCCATTTGTCATTTGGGGCTTCTTCCCAGTGGTCAAGGGTTTGATTCCTACCTCAATCAAGTTTACAAATTTTATTGCAGCTTGCTAGGTCGACAGGCAGGAGTAGTAGGAGACGTTCCCAATTTCACAAAATTTATTGTAACTTACCAGGTCGGTAGGCAAGAGCAGCAAGAGATGTTCCTTTTGTAATTAGGGTGTAATCGAATCAAGTCGAGATCGACTCTGAAACTCTCTACTCGAGCTCATCGAGCCCTTCAAATGTAGGCTTGAACTCGACTCGCGTATTAATCGAGCTTGTATTCAAGCTCAATCGAGCACCCATTTTCTTTTTTTTTCCCCTTCAAAATTATTTTCAAACCAAGTTTCAAGCTGAATAGAACTCAGATCAAATGATTTCAAGCCAAACCCAAAGTCAAAATTTATGATTTCAATAACCACAATTCAACAAATTCATAAAATTAACAAATACCATGAACAAATCTGTGAACTACAAAGCAAATATTAAAACACAAATATCCAAAGAAAAAATACAAATCATATCAAATCTAGTCATCAATCAGGGATCCCAAAAACAACGAAGTTGAAAGGGCAAATAAGGTTCCCATCTTGTAGCCTTCAGCAATAAGTATTCATCACTTCGTAGATAATCAGTACTCATCATTTTGGGATACAAGATCCAAGAAGCTAAAAGTTTTAGAAACTAGAAAAAAAAAAAGAATTGATTAAAGAATAAGTCAACGAGCCATCAGACATGAAGAAGATGGAAAGAAAGAGAGATCATACCAATTGGGCAAATGGAAGAAATAGTCAAAGAGGACGAAGGATGAAGGAGAGTTTTTGGTGAAAGTCAAAAGTCGTGAAGAAGAAAGAGCAATAGCGGTTGATGGAGAAAAAGTAAGGTTTTAGGTTTTTCTTGACAAATCCACATGTTATAAGTAATATTATAAATACAAAATATATATTTAATATATTTAATACATATGCTCGATTAAGCTCATGAGCACTCGAGTTTATTATTTTGAAACTCGAGCTCGACTCGATTTACTACTCGAGTAGCTCGAGCTCGAGCTCGAGCTCGATAAAATCGAGTCAAGTCGAGCATTTTTCGAGTCGAGTGTCGAGTTACTTGCGAGCAGGCTTGGCTCACTTACACCCCTATTTGTAATAGAATGGGATTTCCCCTTCCCCAAAATCCCTCATTGTAATAGTATAGGATTTAAAAAAAAAAAAAAAAAAAAAAAAAAGGGAGGAGAGCCAAATTGAGAGAAAATGGACCAATCTTGACTCAATTTGAGCTCAATTTGGCGAAAAAGCAGTGGAACAAAGGTGGAACAAGTAACAAACGAGTATCATTTGGACCCGTGGGCGGATTCACCATAACCAACGCCAGACATGAAATTGGACATCAGGCCAATCTTCTTCTAGTTTCAGCTTCGCCCAATGACTGGCGCCAAACAGCAAGACAGTCATTGGGCTGGACTTCATTGGAATTTGGCACAAATGTGACTTTTGTTGGCTCCAAAAAGCCCAGTCCTACCATATTTGGGTTATTTTAAAAAATTAGAATTATCTAGAATACTTTTAGGGTGAGAAAGCATTAAATTAGGGTTATTTAGAATGTTCTTAAGACGAGAAAGTATGTTAGAGAGATCAAGATCAAGAGAACGTAAGTCGGAATCAATGAGCAATCAACGCGGGGACTAGAGAATCAAAAATTGAGAAGTTTTTCTTACTTTATTTTCTAAATTGTATTTCTTTTCTTGAATTCTTGATTTATATCATGTTTATGTTAAACTACTCTGTTACTAGGGTTAGGATTTTGTGAAAGAGTATTGGTTAATTATTTTAGTTAAATTCTTTACTTTTGTCTTGATTTATCTGTTTTATTTTAATTACATGCTTGTATTTAGCCACCACACACGTGCTTTTAAGAATTGTATTGAACTGAGAAGAGATATACAATCGTGTACTAAATAAATAAACATACTTAGCGTAATAATGAGAGTAGGTTAGGATTTGTATGGCGTAATTAAATCACATAAGATCTTAAAGGATTTAATTAAATACTTATGATCTCAAGAGAGATGTGAGATTTAATTGAGCACAATTTAGATGTATGGAGAGATAATTTAAAATATCTATGTGTGATACATTCTTGCCATATTAAGAAAAATAATTGGATAATTAATTAAAACTCTGGATCAAAATCTGAAACCTTAATTTTTTGTCAAGTGTTTTCTCAACTCTATTTAATTTGCCATGATTATTTATATATAATTTTAGGTATATTTGAATTTGAATTTTATTATTTTCTAAAATAATTAAAGTAGAAAAAATTGACTCATCCTGGTTCGACCCTTAGAATATTCCATGATGGCTATGTGCGCTTGTAAAAATAGCAGATCACTAGAGTTCCGTCAACAAGATCTTTCAAATAACCTTCTTCTGCATTTTCCACTTTCTTTTCTTCATTAGACAAGGTAAATCCCTTTGCTATCCACGATCTGATTAATTTCTTCACAGGGATTTCATGGTTTTGAGGAAATGTTCCAAGATAAAAGGAAGCATAGTTTTAAATAAGGAAAAGTCTGAAGTAACGATAGTTATGGTAACGAAACTATTTTTACCTGATATAACAGGTAAAAATACTTTTAGCGACCATTTGATGACCTGTTGTACTGGTCATCTAAATGAAATAGTACCTAAAATGGTGGTTAGTAAGTTTTCCATAAAGAATAGTAAGTTAACTCGATATATTAGTAACTTTTATGTCTCAAAAAGTAAACTTGAATAAATATGGAACTAACTTTGTTTTTTATGAAGTAAAATATTACTCTATATCTGAAACTTAGTTTTTGGAGGGTAAGTTTAGTTCAAGTAATAGTAAGTTTTTATAGATTAATAGTAAATATTGTTGATAGATTAGTAAATTTGGTTAATCATCAAAACTTAATAGTTTGTGGCATAAATTTACTATTTTACTTAAAGAAACTTACAATTGTACGTATCATTTATAAATGTTATATGTTCGAAGCATTTTAAATATACTATGAAAACTTTTTTTTTTTGCATATGACCTTATAAAATATGTAAGAATAATTTGTCATATTTTAAATTTTTTATTACGGGAAAATAAACAACTAAGTTCCCAAAATATTTCACTTTTATTGTTTAAAAAATCTCAACTTGTTGGTTAAATTCACAATAATTCGATTGTCAAAAATAGTTTTTCTCAAATTAACTTTAATGATTGGATGTGAGATACAAAAATGGTAAAATATCCCTCATACATATGTCATGGATATTTCCGACTTTTAGTAAAAAAAAAATTTTGTTGTTAAAATAACATTTATCATAGTGTACTAATTATTTTAGAACCATTTTATAGGTGAACTAAATATAATTTAAATTATACAATAGATTATACATGCATGTGATTTTCATTTATAATTATTGGATCCTATTCTTATGAACAATCTCCCAAGGAAAAAAATCAAGATCATACTGATTTTCTTATATTAATTTTGTTATACTAATTTTGTCATTTTTATTATTATATTATTTCTCATTTTGTTTAGGCCTTAACTCTTATTATTTCTTGTGTCTCAGATGTAAATTTATTAAAACTTTATCATCTTACTATTACTTTATCAAGAGTTAATATTTATGTATAAAAACTTACTATTACTTGAATTAAGCTTACTCTCTAAAAAGTAAGTTTGGAAAATAAAGTAGTAATTTATCTATTTAAAAAGTAAGTTTAATATTTATTCCAACTTACCTTTTGAAGTATAAAAGTTACTAATTTTTTACTGTTAACTTATTATTTTAGATAGAAAACTTACTTTCTTATTTTTAAGTGTTATCCTATTTAGGTGGAATCCTATTTAGGTGTTATCCTATTTTTAAGTGTTTCTTTAAGAGCTGGTCTCATCTCTGGCTGCTGAAGAGCACAGAGTAGCAATCATAACACACAGATTTCTCTTTGACATTTCACCAAACATCTTATATGCATTCACAAATTAATCACATTTAACTTAAACGTCTAGTCAAGTCCTAGATGCTTCATATGGCTATTAAGCATGTTTTACCAGTAGACAATCCAAACTACAACCAAATCAAGGCTAGATGTTTCAGTGGACATTTTCAGCCCCAAAATTGCAATAAAATCTTCAAATTCTCAGCCTTGATTTCGCAAGAAAATCTTGACAAACAAAACAAATGAAATATAAATAAATTACAGCAATATAATCAAACGATTTCAAGAGGACATGATGGGCTAACCTCGTCACTGCTATCTTTGATTGGCTACCACCGTCGAAAAACCCTTTTGTTGTGTCTGCATTTGGCAGCACCCAAAAACAATCTATCGATGAGAAAGGATAGAGGGAAAGTGGGATCTGAAGATGAAAATTTGAAGTGGGAAAATTTATTCGCTTGTAACCAAGAGAAAGTGTGGACCAAAGTGGAAATCTTTGCCTTCAATCGTATGTTGGAACTGAGAACTAAGTAATAAGAAGGGAGATGACTTTGACAAGATGATATCCGAAAGTGTTTCAGAACCCAAAACCGTTTTTAGAAACTGGTAATTTTTTTACTTAAATATGAACATTTTTTACTTGTAGTATTAGTAAGTTTAATTAAAAAATAAGTAATTTTCGTCAAAAAATAAGTAAATTAAATTACTCAAAGTGTAAATTTTTATTTCTGACAAAAACTTATCTTTCAGGCATAAATTTACTTGTTTTAATTAAAAACTTACTAAATTTAATATTAATTATTTTAATATAATATTTCAAAAGTCGCTAAAAAATTGGATCTGTCACTAAAGGTAATAGAAACCTGTAATAGTAGGTTTCTCTAATATCGTTACCATAACTATAGGCACTGTAGCATTGTCCTTTAAATAATTGGGCAAGGGCAAATTGTTACTCTGATTTAGGTATTTTTGTACTAAGTCTGTTATGAGAAAAACCCAATGGCCTGCTACTTCAGATGCTAAAATGCAACAAGATTTCTTCTTGAAGCTAAAATGACTGATTGGACAGCCATCAGATCATGGAAAATTACCACAAACCAATCACTATATTTAAGCAAGGGGACAATCAGTTTATACTCTGAGATGAATTCTTAATAAATGCTAACTTACTTTTGGTTAATTATGGTACATGTTTGACTTTGGTAAGTTTCCTTGTAAGACTAGTCCATCTGATCATATTAATCTTCCCGGTTGTACTTACAGAATAAGATGTAAGGGATTGATTAATCCTAAGATATTAATCCTACTCTACGTGCTAGGTAATTTGGAAAAGATTATTCCATGACTTTCTCAACTCAATAGGTAGCCTCTGTCAACTATTCCAGAATACATTAAAAACAACAGGAAAAGTGATCCTTTCTCTGTTTGCAGTTGAACTGCAAGTATCATAGAAGCCATAAGCAGAACCTGTTAGAAAAATAATCCTGATTGCACATACAAAATGTATGTCAATTTGGAGAAATCTTATGAATATCAGTTCACATTGTCGAGCACGGATCACATCTCATAGCCAGAAAAATTACAAACTTCTCTGAATGGTTAGTGTGGTTGATATATTTTTAAACCACCAGTTATAATATAAATAATCTGAAAACAAATTGGCCAATTATTCAGACAAGTTTAATGTGTCTTATTACAATTGTTTTTTCCTGCTATTTTATATGACACAATTATATGTTTCAGTGATTTCATTTATCAGCTCTATAGTGCTTATATTTCCTTAAAATTCTGCAGTTTAACACTCCGATTCTTCTGTTTTTACTTCTGGATGCAGAAAGTTGGCTAAACTTCTGCAACTCACGGCTGATGATAGTGGTTTCTACTTTCCACTACATGAGCTAGTGTAGCACACGTTGTCTAGCTAAGGCTTGCAGTTTAGAAGACTAAAAAACAGGAGATATGAATAAGATAACATATGTGAATAATTCATTGACTTATGAATTCTTGTAAAGCATGAAAGAACCTCAGATTTTTTTAAGATTCACTACTCTTCCACTTGGACTAGATGGAGCCACAATTCTCCTTCTAAGTAGTCGAGAAAGACATCATATGAATGATCAGAACTGGAGCAGCCTGGAAAGCTGTTGCATTAAAGGTAAAATTCAGAAGAACAAACTAAGACCAAAGCTACTAGACATAGCATGGATTTCTTTAGGAGTATCGATGAATATCGATACAGGTACGTGCTGAGTTAGCCTTCGAACTTTGTTATTTTTGTCCTTTTCTTAAATTGGTATGATTTTATGCTCTTGGCATGTTAGACAAGATAAATTGAAATAAGATAAAGAATTAAATGAAGCAAATCAAAAAATGGTATAGACAAAAAGCAGAATAACAAAGAAGTGAAACTACCAAGGTTTTGGATTCAGTTTTCTGAATTACATATTGGGAAATGATCATGAGGTGATGAACATGCTATGAATTGAGCAAGAGACTTCGGCAACAACTGATGGATGTTTAAATGTAGTTGGCTCACGACATCAAAAGATCTTGACGCATTGAGGAGGATCCAGTAGAGCTGATTGAGAAGCCAGATAACAAGTTGATGACTCTTCCATTCAAATAGCTGAAAGCTGAACTTTTAAATGTCATACATCAAAAGAAAGATGGCTGTCGAAATGAAATGCAATGCACTTCTGCTTGCTAACTTACGATGCTTGGATGAGAACATCTTTAACTAGAAAGTTTCTCTAGTTTTCTTTGAAGTACGGGTGAATGATGACCTTCAATTTGTCATTCCCCATGTATTTCTGTGATTCTCGAATTTGCCTAGCCGAATCTAATGCAGACTGTGATGAACGATACACCTCAATTCTGTCCAGTGTACAGTTCTCTCTAAAGCTGGATGGAATTTCCTCCAGATCTAGACATCCATTAAGCACCAATTGCTCGAGGCAAGGGAAGCTGCTACTTGAGGCAATCCACTGTTGAAGATTTATGTGTGAAAGTTTCAAGAACTTGAGATGACAAAATTCCTTGTCGCTTCCTTCCCATAGTGGTCCACTAAAGAAATTGTCCTTTATTTGCAGAATCTCCAAGTTTGGTAGCATTGCAATGACTGACATTTCTTTCCAATCTAAGTGACTACCTACTAGAGTCAGCTTCTTCAGGTTAGGAGGAAATTTACTTGGCTGAGGAAGGCAGAATTTTATCACACCTAAAGTTTGATACTCAAATTTTAACCTCTTTAACGAATTTAGACTAGAAAGATCAGGGAACTCAAAATCTTTGGCATTGTTTGACAAAGTTAGATGCAATCCCATCCTTATAAGATTTGGCATTCTCGCCAATATGTTCTGGAAAGAACCACCTGAAGGACATACTTCGGAAATTGTTTGCAGATTATACAACATCAAGGGACTTGAGGAGCTCAAACCAGCATCTTCAAATTCCAGCTCACTTGAGATATGCAAGTGCCTTAGTTTTACCAGCTTCCAAATATCTTGTTGCAAAGTCACACTTGCTTTTTCAGTACAAAGAATGAAAGTTTCTAAGTTCCAAAAGTTTGACAGCAGGGATAGATATCTGAGGCAAAAAATCCGGAGTGCCAAGTACTTTAGGTGAACTAGCTGCAGTATCTCCATGGGGAAGTTTTCTAGGATGATGTACTCTAAATCCAACACTCTGAGAAGCTTATATACAAGGGACTTTTGTTCATCAAGATATATACTCAAGTGGGTGATATTGACATGATTTGACTGGACATGGTGGAAACTGTAAGAATGGAAGCATTCAGAAGTTGGCTCTTGCTTCTTGCGGCAATGGATCAATTTATTTTCTGCAGCACATGCAAAAAAGTAGTTATACAAGGTAGGATGGGAAGGCGAGAAAAGAGAGAGCTGTCGATATCTGCAAATTGGCCACAACAATTTGCTATCTTTGCCTTTCTTGAAACATAAATATCTCAACAGATCATGGATATAGCACGTCTTTATGCCACCATTGGACCTTCTCTTGGATACAACAACTAAACTTCTATCAACAAGATCTCTCAGATAATCCTCCGCCACATCTTCTAGTTTCTCTTCTCTAGTGTCCTTTATAAATCCCTCTGCAATCCACGACCACACTAACTTCTTCACAGGGATTTCATAGTTTTGTGGAAATGATGCAATATGAAGAAAGCAGGATTTTAGGTGATTAGGCAAGTGCTCATAACTTGATGCTAAAATATCTATGAACTGTCCCTCTTCACCATGTATACATGAACCAATATTTTGGACAATATAAGTCCACCACTCTGGCGTCTTATCTTTCTTTGCTACTCCAGCCAAAACTACAATTGCAAGGGGCAGTCCCTTGCTTCTTCCAACAATTTCACTACCTAATTCCATTAGCTCTCTAGGACAGCTTTCATTGTGAGCAAAAACTTTACTCACAAATAAATTCCAACTTTCAATCTGACCAAGAAACTGCAAATTATGGATGGAAACAGGAGCACTTATTTCTATAACCACATTTTGCATACGACAAGTAACAAGAATTTTGCTACCAGTATTATCATCTGGAAGATACTGTTTCAACCATGAATTCCAAATGAATGAACCCCATATAGCATCAAGGACAATAAAGTATCTCTTCCCTTTTAAATACTCGTATAATTTATCTCCCATTTCCTGATTAGTCATTTTATGCAGAGAGGCATTGTCAAGGATAACTGAACTTAATAGGTTATAAAGCACATTCTTTACCTTCTGTCCTTCTGCTAGACAAGCCCATCCGCGAACATGGAAGTGATAAACAACTCGTGGATCATTGTACAATCTTTTAGCCAAAGTCGTCTTCCCAATTCCTGCCATCCCAACAAGGGAAATCACTTCCAGTTGTTTCTGATCCCCTGTAAGCCTGTCCAGCAGTGTGATTGCTTCATCATCAAAACCTACCATCTTGTCTTCCTCCAACTGAATGGAACTGCTGCTCTTGGTTATTGATGAAACTTCACCTGAAACTTCTGCCACTTCATTGGATTCCATGGAAGACCTCAAGGCATCATGAGGAATTTCCAAGATCACGTTCTTGAATAATTCAATCTGTTTTGCTTGAAGAGCAAGCTCTGGATAACTCTTGAACAAACTACCAGTCTCCATTCCAGAGATTCCACCATTCTTCGTGAGAGCATTGATTTCATAAGGGTCCACGGATTGTAGTATCTTCAAGAGCACTTCTCTAATCTCTGTAACCAAGAAAAAGTGGAGTTGCCTTTGGTCAAAGGGGGATTCTCTTGTTCTTTCCAGGAAGGATTTTATGATTTTGAGATTCTCAAAGAGAGAAATCATAACTTGATTTTCTTTGACAGGCATTGAACATGGGGAACTAGCCTTTTCCAACATCAATTCAAGATCCTCAAGTAGAAACTCTACAACTGTGTGAGCTTCATCCATCTCTCTCTATTCTCAAATGTCGTAACAATTTTTTGTTTTGGTTGATCACTGAGGTACTTCTTGACTTGTTTCATTTGAGGCGGCCTTTTATGGATGATTTTGACCGGGCTTTCTAGTAGACCATCTCTACTGATTCCAGGATAGTCTACAAGCAAACCCGATCCATAACAGAATCAAGCGTTCGGTTTAGGCTAATAAATACTTGTTTATTAATTTTGTCTTTAATTCAAATGCGACAGAAGATAACTAGTCTACCGAGTGGTTGGAGCCTGGAGGCTTTCGTGACTGGGTAAGCATTGACGAAATGCACTCCGAGAAGCAATCAAGGTCGATTGAACCACCTAATTAGTGTGATATATTAGGGCAATTACATGAGACCAAGTTATCATAAGCAGTTGCGTTGACTACAATTTTGTAGTTTTGAGATAATCAAACTAGATTAAAGCTCTATTTGATAACATAATTCAGTACTTAAATTTAGTAAGTTTAGACCGTAACATGTACAAACGTATTTGATAACAAAAAATAGAACGTGTTAATTAATTAAGTAGATTTCAATTACCTAGGCAAGACTTACTCCAAAAAAATAAGTAAAAAATTATTTACTTATCATTTAATGCAAAATATGCTTAAATGTTAGGATTTTAATATTTAACAATTTAATTGTTTAACAAATTTAGATTTTAGACTTTAGATTTTAGAATTTAGATTTCATATTTTAGTTTTATCAAACACACACTAAGTTTAAGTTTGACTCCCATGCATGGCTAGACAATTTTTCAAAGGTGAATTACATGTAATCCCCTTGTGATTTTGCATAATGCCACATAATCCACTCAAAGATTTTAAAATAGCCATATAACGCTCTTATGCTTTTATATAAAGTGAAAAAAACTTTTATACAAGAGGGTTACTAATTACTATTAATCTACCCTTATATTTTCACAAAAAAAAAAAAGCTAATTTAAGGGCTAAGTAATGGCAATGATGATAAAATGTATAATTCCTAAGGACCATGTTACCATGATGTATAATACTTCCTTATTCCCGACCCAAGTACCCTTTTCCTCATGTCTTAATCTCACTATGCATATTGAGCCCATTAATCACATTGCTCCGTTTAAAGAAGGTATAGCTGTGTTATTGCCCAGTACCCAAAGATGTCTAATCCTACAGTTTGGACTCTAAACCTATCCTTGGCCTAGCACAATGCAGAGTAGCCCGTGAAATGTTTTGCCTCCCGTTCCTAAGTAATATTATGGAACAACGTGAGAGAGTTATCCAAAAAAAAAAAAAAAGGTAAATCACACTTTACTTCCATTTACCTCCATGTGGTTTAGCACTTTTCCACTTAATTCTCCTGTGATTTCAATAGCTATATACAACATTCTCATAGTTTGAACTAAAACGTTAAAGTGACAGAATTTACATTTCATAATGAAATCAACTAAAATATCAAAAGTACTCCTATATAAAGTTGAAAATATTTTATTAACCATAAGAGGTTATGGTTATGTATATATTTTGAAAATTATAAGAGAATTATATAGTAAAACACTAAACTATAAGAGAGTTATGTGATAAACTATAAAATTATAAAAGGGTTAAAGTGTCATATATATTATATTTATATATTTTAGTCACTTCAACCATTTTAGTTTAAACAAAGGTAATCTCGACATTTTCTTGGATTTCGTTACAGAGAATCATTTCCGTTATTTTGACACTTTTATCCAAATTATAAGAGATTATGTACAGATTTTAAAACTATAGGGAGATTATGTGAAAAGTCACCAAATCACAAGGAGATAAAATGTATTTTACCCCCCAAAAAAACTATCTTTTTGCACCTTTGCTTCCCAAAGTTTTGCCTCCGTTTTCCCTCTTTCAATGGAGGAAACTAGGAATGTGATAATATATGGCGCTTTGTTGAACCATTGGAACAAGATGCTCTTCAACTTTGTCAATTGAATATACCAACAAAAAGTATCCTACTTACACCCCACGATTCGGTGAGTAAGAAACAAATTAAACCCAATAAATTAATGATGAGACAAACCAACTTGTCTTTGGCCTATCGGTCGAATGTTAAAAATCCAGCACCTATTGATGAAAAAATCCGTAGAAGGTAGGATAGTGCATTCATATGAGTTGGATAAAATTTTCCCTTTAGCCCCTTACATGACTCAATTGTGTTCTTCCTTCTAATTTGGAATGGATTAGAAATAGTATAGATGTTATTAAAACAAGAAAGCAACTGAAAACTTTGCTTGAGAATGAAATGCTAAAAAAATATATACGGTACCTTCTAAACTAATAAACTTGGTTTAACAATTATGAAATTTTTTTACAAGAATCATGAGGGAATGAACACATGGAGAAACACCGTACAAAAAATTTTAACAGCAGCTGAAAATTGTAGTTATTTATTTACATGCTATTGGCAGATGGCATTGGTCGAAGTAAGACCAAAACTTGCAGAGCTGAGAAACCAGGCAAAATGTTGACAACAGTTTGATTCAATTCCTGTCATTAAAATGAAACCAAAACTGGAATTGCTGAACTTTAAATATCATATCACACCCCTAATAACAATTTATGCAGCGAATGATTGAAACCTAAGAAGCCATTTCAAACTTTCTGAAAATTCTTTTCTATTTCCATAAATGCTCAGACATCAAAGACTGAAAGATCCCTCTATTCCACTTCACAGAGGGGTTGAGTAAAGACCTTGAGTTCAAAATTACCCATATACTTCTGTGATTCTTGAATTTGCCAAACAGAATCTGCTGCAGCTGGTGATGAATGACTGACCTCAATCATCTGCAGAGTTTGGATATCTCCAATGCTAGGTGGTATTTCCTCCAGTACTAGACATCTATGCAGCACCAAGTGCTCGAGGCAAGGGAAGCTGCTACTCGAGGCAAACCAGCGTTGAAGATTTGTATGTGAAAGTTTCAAGAATTTGAGATGATGAAACCCCTCATCACTAGTTTCCCATTGCTGTCCATTGAAGAAATTGTTTTTCACTTTTAGAACTTCTAAGTTTGGCAACCTCCCAATGGTTGACATCTCTTTCCAATCCAGACTACCTATCAGAGTCAGCTTCTTCAAGCTTGGAGGAAATGAAGTTGGTTGAGGACTACTGTAACAGAACTGTAGTGTTCCCCATGTTTGAATATCAAATTTTAATGTTTCCAGTAGTTTTAAAATGGAAAGATCAGGGAACAGAAAATCTTTAGCAGTGTTTGAAAAAGATAGATTGCATCCTAAGTTTACTAGATTGGGCATCTTTGCCAATATATCCTTGATACAACTTGAAGGACATAACTGAGAAATGGTTTGCAGATTGTCCAGCATAAAGGGACTTGAAGAACTTGAACAGGCTCTTTCAAATTCCAGCTCCCCTGAAATGTGCAAATGCCTTAGGTTTACCATTTTCCAAATGTCATGTGGTAAGGTGACCGTTGCCCCCTTTTCTGTGACAAGAATGAAGGTTTCCAGGTTCCAAAAGTTACACAGGAGTGGAAGCTTCCTCAGGGAAGGAATATTAAGTGACAAGTACTTCAAATGAACCATCACTAATATCTCTAGAGGAAAGACTTGTAGGATGATGTTTTCTAAATCCAACACTATGAGAAGTTTTGTCACTAATGATTCCGTCTTAGGAAAACTTATCCTCAAGTCTTTCAGAGAATCAAAGAAATGATAAGGTGGATCTAGATCTGGTACACCTTGAGCATGGTAGAGAAGAAAAGTTAACTGAGCAGTTGAGAAAAGAGAAGTTTGTTCATAAATACAAATTGGCCTCAGAAGCATGTTATCCTTAGCTTTCTTCAGACATAAATCCCACAAGAAATCATGGATATAGCAAGTCTTTATCCCACCATTGGATCTTCTCTTGGAAACTATAACTAGACTTCTGTCAACTAGATACGACAGATAATCGTCTGCTACATCTTCCGTTTTCTTTTCTCCATTATGCTTTATGAATCTCCCAGCAGTCCATGACCGGACTAATTTCTTGACAGGGATTTCATAGCCTTTAGGAAATGATCCTAGATGAAGAAAGCATGGTTTCAACCAGTCAGGCAAGTGCTCATAACCAATGGCTAAAATATGCATGAGTTGTTCTTCTTCACCCCCAACAGCTGAAGTCATATCTTCAGCAATATGCATCCACCACTCTCGCGAGATATCTTTCTGTAGAACTCCAGCTAAAACAACAATTGAAAGTGGGAGTCCACAGCACTTTGAAAGAATTTCCTTTCCTACTTCCATCAACTCAAGGGGACATCTCGTATTGGTAAATACTTTACTCTCAAATAATCTCCAACTCTCACTATGGCTTAAATAGCGCAAAAAATGAAGGGGGCTGCTTGGGTTCAATCTCAAAACTACTTCTTTGGTCCTGCTAGTCAACAAAATTTTACTACCAGCACAATCATTTGGGAAGAATCTACCAAAGCCCCTCAGAGAAAATGGATCCCAGTTCCTTAAACCATCAATCACAATCAAATATCTCTTCCCCTTTAAACAGTTCATTAACTTCTCTTCCATTTGCTTGTAAGTCATTTTATTTACGTTTTCTTTGGCATTGATAATGCAACTTAAGATGTCCTGCAATATATTGTTTACCTCAAGTAGACCACTATCACTAGTGGTTGCCCATCCACGTACATGGAAGTGATGAACAACAACTGGATCAGTGTACAATCTTTTTGCCAATTTTGTCTTGCCAATTCCTCCCATCCCAACAATGGAAATCACTTCAAGCTGCATCTGTTCCCCGCCAGTAAGCCTGTCCAGTAGTGCAGTTGCCTCATCCTGAAAGCCTACCATCTTTTCTTCCATTAGAAAGCTGAGAGTTCTGCTCCTGGTTTTCAATGAAACTTCTCCAACATCTTTGATTGTTGTCACAGAGGGACCAATTAAGGCATCATTGTGAATTTCCAAAATCTCTTTCTTGTACAAGTCAATCTGTTTTGCTCGAAAGGAAAGCTCAGGTGAAAGCTGAAAGAGACTGCCAATCTCCGTTCCAAAATTTCCTTCATTCTTTGTGAAAGTATTGACGATATAAGAGTCAACATCCACCAACATCTTCAAGACCACATCTCTAATCTCTGTGACAAAGAAAGATTGGAGTTGCTTTTGATCAATGGGGGCATGTTGAATTCTTTCCAGAAAAGATTTTATGATTTTGAGATCTTCATAGAGTGAAATCACCATTGGACTCTCTCCAGAAAGGACCGAATATGAGTTATCTCTCAGTGCCAATTCAAGGTCCTCAAGTAGCAAGTCCACAAGAATCTTAGCTTCATCCATCTGACTTCAGTGGTGGAGTTGAGATGACTAGTTTCTTTAAGCAAGTGTTGGAATGAAATAGTTGTCTTCTCATTCAGGCCATATTTTTGCATTCATGGAGATTGGAAATCTAATCAAAATTGACTTTTCTTCTTCCTTTGTTAATTCGCTTCTTTGAAGAAGTAATAACAATCTGCTGAGTGGTTGAACTTTCGTCCACAATGGGGCCATGGATAATTACATAGTACCTAATCATCATAAATTAGTCCATTTTTTATGGCTGCTAACTGAATTTTTATAGATTTTTGAGGTTATAATGCACATGTAACTTGAATATTTCCTTGTAAGACTATTTCATCTTGATGACATTTGCCTTGTAGGTTGAACTTAAACATCAATCCTAGTAATGAGAAAACACATCATCCTAAGGAATTAGGCCATGACAATATCTCAAGTTAAGGTTAATTTTGCCTATACGAGGTATTCAAATACTTAGTATATTCAAAGACAGTGGAAGTTAAATACATGGTAATGTAGAGGTGAATTTCTCTAAACGTAACTTGAAAAAAGATTAAGTACCCATAAGTTGGTGAATTTACTCCTGATTTACTTTGATCCTGTCTATATATAATTTTTTAAGATTTACCATGATCTTTTGGCAAAATGTTCTTGTTATATTCTGTTTTACTGTACGTTAACTTTACATGTTTCAAGCAAATGTGTAACACAAGTCTAATTCTGTGCGATGATGCAAAATCCTTCACATTATTCTCTTTTTCTTTCTTTTTGTTATGTGTGAAGCAAGATATTTCCATAAGTAGTAGTTTTGTTATACCATCTACATGCAGTGAGAGAGAAACAAGAGCCCATCTAGGTGCCAATTGCGCCTATATGTAATTGTTGAATTATTCTAACTTCTAGATTTTATGAAATAAAAAAGAACCAAAATATGATATGAGCAGATAACCACATTGGAAGTAAAGGATGAGATCTCCATCTCTAGCTATTTCACTACTAAAACAGTAAAGCCTGTACAGTAAGCATCAGCAATCATAAAACAAATGATCCATGTATAAACTTCTTGATCATCCAATTGGCATGCATTAATAAATTTAAAAAATGAAGTACGGCAATCTTTTTAATCTGATCTGCATGCCATTTACATTTGTTCAAAAATTTAATATCATGATTCTTGATGCCTGCAGAAGAGCTTTTGCCTTCAATTAAACTCTATCCGGATAACAACAAAAATGTGACCAGGGGCAGTATTGGGCTTGGAGAAATCATATCACGGACTGATAGACTGCCTGTGATAAACTGTGAGCAAAAGCACCAGCTACAACCAGCAGTATAGATTGATAATGAGAAGTCAAGTAATAGTCAGATGAATCAGAATCACTTCTTATTGTAAGAAACACTGTGAATCAGGTTACTACACATCTGGAAAAAGGAAAAAGACAAAAAATACTGCCAATACATAAGAGGCTCTGCATGATATATACATGTAACTAAATCTAGGAAACCCTCCAGACTAGAACTCTTGAAAATGCTGGTATATAAAGACCTTGAAATCATCATTACCGAAGCACCTCTGTGATTCTTGGATTTGTCCTGCTGATTCCACTGCTGAGTTAGACGATCGATACACCTCGATTTTCTGCAGTGTAGGGATCTCTCCCATCTCAGATGGAATAACCTCCAAATCTAGACATCCATTTATCACTAACCACTCTAGCCTAGGGAAATGACCACTATAGGAAATCCAGTTTTGAAGATCCAAATGCGAGAGTTTCAAAAACTTGAGGCTGCCAAAACCATCATCGCTTGTTTCCCACAATGGTCCGCTGAAGAAATTGTCTTTTATCTTGAGAACCTCCAAGTTAGGTAGCTCCCCTATAATTGCCATTTCTTTCCAGTTCAAATGACTACCTATTAGTGTCATCTTCTTCAAACTTGGAGGGAACATCTCGGGATGAGGAATGCCTAGAGGCACCATGCCCAAAGTTTGATATTCAAATTTCAGTGCCTCAAGCTGATTCAAACCAGAAAGATTGGGAAATGAAAAGGACTCATTTCTCTTAGATAATGTAAAACGAAATCCTAATTTTCTGAGGTTGGGAGTGCTTGCAAGCAAGTTTTCTACAGAATTTAGAGAACACAGCTCAGAAATGGTCTGCAACTTGCCCAGTATGAGTGGAAGAAGGGCCGGCCCCTTTTCAGAGCTCATGTGTAACTCCCGTGATAATGCCCTCCAAAATTGTTGAAGTACCAATTCTTGTGAAATTTGAAAATGTCTCAAGTTCACCATCTTCAGAATGTCAGTAGTTAAGGCAACTCTTCCCCCTTTATCTCCATTCAGGATGAAAGTCTCAAGCCTCCAGAGTTCAAATATTGATTGCGGTAACTTCTCAATGCGGTCAACCCGAAGTGCCAAGTACTTCAAATGAAGTAACCGTGCTACCATCTCAGGAAATGAATCTAGATTGATATGCCTCATATCCAGTGTTTTAAGAAGTTTATATACTGGCAATGTATCTTTGTTAAACACTATGCCTTCATTGACAAAATGAGAATTATAGAAGTGGAAATATTGACAATCAGAAAATGTACGAGGATTGTGAGCACCATTTTGTCTACACTTGCAAATGGGCTGCAGAAACTTCTTTTCCTTAACCCTCCTGTGGCATAAATCTCTCAACAGATCATGCATACGACAAGACTTTATTCCACCATCAGGTCTTTTCTTTTCGACTATGAGAAGGCTCCTACTGATGAGATCTACCAGATTATCCTCTGCCGTATCTTCCAACTTCTTATTTTTTTTTCCTTCTTCAGGTAACACATCCTCCAACTGCTGTTCATCAGTGTGCTGAATAAACCCTTCAGCAATCCAAGACCTTATCAACCTCTTCACAGGGATTTCATAATCTTCAGGAAATGATCCAGCATAAAGAAAACAAGATTTCAGTGAAGGTGGCAAGTGTTCGTAACTCAATGCTAGTATATCCATGATATTCTCTGGGCCATTACTAATAGCAGATCCTATATTTTGAGCAACCTGTCTCCACCATTCTTGTGTCTTGACCTCCTTCACAAGAAGTCCACCGATAACAACAATTGCAAGAGGCAGGCCCTTACAGTCTGCAACGATTTGATTCCCTATTTCAACCAACTCAGCAGGGAAGCTCTTATCAGGAAATACCTTCTGCTTGAAAAGGTCCCAACTTTCATCATGAGTTAAAAACCTCAAACGGTGAGGGGGACTACTACTAATTCTAACTTTTGAAGCCACATCCTCATTTCGAGTAGTCATCAAAATTCTGCTACAATTGTCATCCTCTGGAAAACATACCTTTATCTCATGCCACGCTTCAATATCCCAAATGTCATCTACCACAATCAAATATCTGTTTCCCTTTAGGCACTTATACAACTTCTCTCCCATGTGCTCATCACTCATGGAAAATATTGGATCACTTTCATTCAAGATGGAACTTAAAATATTAGAGAATAACTCTCTCTTTTCACAGAACTGAGAAACTGATGTCCATGCACGCAAATGAAAATGATTAACAACAGATGGATCATCATACAATCTACATGCCAAAGTTGTCTTACCGATTCCTCCCATCCCAGTGATACAAATCACTTCCAATTGCTTTCTCCCACCAATAAGCTTGTGTAGCAGTTCTCTTGCCTCCTCATGAAGTCCAACCACTATCTTTTCCTTGATAACAGAACTGGGGTTGTGTATCAATGAAATTTTAACAGAAGGCTTTCCAGCTCTATCAATGGCACCATTGCAGTTGAAAGTAACCAAAACCTCTTTCTCCACAGACTTGACCTTCTTCAACAAATTACCAATCATCCTAGAATATCGGTGGAAGGTCATCACGGAAATCAAAATGAAAGCGAAAACCAAGAGGAATAGAAAGAGCCAAAGCTGAAGCTTAATAACGAAAAGAGCATGCTGAGGGTTATAATCTTGGAGGGAGTGCCTCCCAGAATTCTGAGCGAAATGTATAACAGATTGGAGGACGCCCATCTCAGCACTCTGAAGGAATTCTCTAGAATATTGGAGGAAGCCCATCCAAGAATACCGAGGCAAATTTCTATAAATACATTTGAGAAAAGAGATGAATAGATCGAGCGAAACCAGCAGAAGGAAGGCGGTCCGATTTCTATATAATTGGAGGCAGACCATCTTAGGAAAAAAAATCAAAATTCTAAATATATATTTGAAAACGGAGCCCAAACCCAACAGGAGGGAGGCGACCTCTTTTGTTGATCTGATGTTAAAGCGCTGAAAGAAGCCAGCAATTTTTATGGTTTGATTTTTATCGTGTATATAAGAGTAAACCTCATCTAATAGTTCATCAACCAAAGGAGTAATCTCATAGAGCAAACCTGCAACAGTTGGACGGTCACCAACGGAAGTTTCTTGAACCCTTTCCAGGAAAGACATCAGGAATGTAAGATCTTTGCAAAGGGATATCATTTTCGTCTTGTTAAAACCAAAAAATTGATCAATGGATCTCTGGTCTTGCATCAGCCAATTCAGGTCGTCCTGTAGGAATTCAATTAGCCTACGAGCTTTAACAACTTTAAGATCAAACTGGTCATTCCCTGTGTTTGACATTGTTGCAAGCAAAGTTTTGGATAGAGAAAAAAAAAATTGTTGGTATAATTGTCAAATTGTCCAGGACCGACATCCTATCCGGTACATATTATATAACCAATTTTGCTCAACAGCCCTTGTAAATGTTTATTGACCAAGGTTAACTGAGATTGGTCCCTCAAGTTTCATCATCTAAAGGCATATCTAATTTCATCTAGTAGAAGATAAACCAGCCAGCTGACTCCTGGGCCACACGCACCATCATCTCAAAACTAAGTATGCTAAAAAAAAAAAAAAAATTTTTTTACTCAGATAGAAGGTTGCAACAATAATTATAGCTTTTTCTTTTTTAATCAATCTTTGTTTCCAATTGGGTTACTCTTCCAAATTTTCAGCATTGAATATCACCTCCCAATTGTGATAACAACTGCGGGGTTTCAAAAGGGAAAGAGAGGCAGTTTCCGCCATGGTTGGATAATTTTAAACTCCGCGTTGCAGAACTAGATTTAAAGTATATAATATGTTAGCGTGAACCAATTTCAGCGTTTGACTGTGGCTCTCGTTCAAATATAAGCTTTGGTTCCTTCTTTGGATGTGACGTTCAACAAGAATTAAAGCTTTTTTTATCCTTCTTTCCAATTGGGTTACTCTTCCAAACTTTCGGTATTGAATATCACCTCCCAATTGTGATAACAACTGCGGGGTTTTAAAGCAGAAATAAAGGAAGTTTCCTCTATGGCTAGACTCTTAAATTCTGTGTTGCTCAACTAGAGTTAAGTCTATTAAAGTATACAATATGCTGGCGTAAACCAACTTCAGCCTTTGACTGTGGCTCTTGTTCAAAGACAATATGTTTCTAAACTCGGACCATTAATTGAACCAATGAGGTGTTTGAATCACGATTCAATCACTCGGACCGATTCAACTCCAACTCAATGAATTTTTTTTTTTTTAAAAATAGATTATATAAATATGTGTCCACAAAATAAGATATCCAATGAACTAATTCAAGACTTCATCTAATAAAAAGTTTAATATTTTTAAAGAACTTGGACTTTCACAAATCAATTTTTTAAATGATAAGTTCAAAAAAATAAATTTCATCTCAATTGTAAAAAATAATCTTAAACCCTACCCAAAAAATACCACAATATTCTGAAATTAAACAAAATTCATGTCGTTAGGAATTAGACACTTTGACTTTAAACTATGTTTTTGTGACTTAGATTGCAAATTTATTAAATTAAAAGAAAAAAAGAAACTTGGAGCTTGGAGAAAGTAAGAAAATTGGAGAGTAGAGATGAAAACTTGATAAGAGGGTAAGTGGATATGACACTTAGTGATTAGCCTTTAAGATTGAGGAGAACCCAATCTTTTTTTCTTCTTTTTCAATTTAATGAACGAAACAAAAAAAAAAGTTAGTTCAATGGTATGAACCATTTCATACGGTTCTCACTGGTTTTAATTTCAATCAACTAAAAATATGAATCGAAGCCGATTTATAGTCTGAACAGTCAAACCGCAGACCGTGGATTGCAAACCGGCCGGTCCAGCCATGGTTTCAAAATTCAAATATAAGTTTTGGTTCCTTCTTTGGATGTGACGTTGGCCTGGGCCATATTCGTTGTTGCGTATGTGAAAAAGAAAGGCGTTCGAATTGTTTTGCTATTCAACCGACCAAGCTTAGTAGTTTTGTGCAAGTGAAATAGACTTTCCTGAGGGAGGGAGGGAGGAGATGGCTTCTTCTCTGATGTAACCAACCAAGGCTGGGGCGGAAACGTTATCAATTTCAACATCATCTTCGATTCCTAAACAACAGCTCCAGTCTCTCCCAAATCAGAATGTGACCAATGGAGGACCTCTTCATGTCCTGAACTTTATTCATGTCCGATCTCAATGCGTCACCATCTCCTTTGATTCGAACCACGCAAACTGAACTCTCGGAACTAGTTTTTTTGAGGGATATTAAAGAGAGAAGGGTCATGGAGAGGATCCAATTCCAATTTTCCAGCTTTGCACAAGCCCAAGCAAACTCAGTATAAAGCTCATGTAGGGTTGCATATTGCCAGTGACTTTTCTAATATTTCAAATATCCACATAATTTCTCTATAATTTGGTATAAAGTAAAAAATTGGATGTAAAGCAACTCACTCTCCAAAATCACATATCATGAATTTATAGCATCCACTTAACCACTATTGTTTTGCATAAATATTCACTTAAGCTTATGCAATTTTGCTTATATCCATATTTCCGTTATAGTTTTTTTTTTAAAATTCTTTTTCCTAGCAGAGGATGGATGAAATTTGAGCAACGAGGTGAAGAAAGGGAGATTAGCTTATGGTTTTATGTTAAAACGGAAACACGTCTTATGAAATTTTAATATCCACTTAACCCCCTATCGTTTCACATAAATATTCACCTAGCTCCCCATAATTTTGCATATATTTGTATTCCCCTTGTGGATTTATGGAACCTCTTTTTTTAGTACTCAAGTAAATGTTTTGTTGACATTTCAACTAACAACATTACAAAGGCTACTTTCTAGTTAAACTTTCACTTTGTCTAAAACTGCAGGAGGTTGTATAGATAGTTAAAAATGGTAGGAGAGTTATGTGATAACATTGCATATATACCTAAGAAAGATTGTAAAGCTAGGTAT
>NC_040045.1:34572782-34690669 GCF_003713205.1 Coffea eugenioides | reverse complement strand
AAGTGTCGATTCTCACGTCAAAAAGTAGTAATTTCTATGAGTACGTGGTCATATAGCGATAGGAGCTGAGTAACCGGGCTCCTTCATCTGACAAATGTTGGAGTTCGCGTCAAAAGGTTCCGATGGCTAGAGACTAAGTCTTTTGTGCTATTGAAAAAAAAAGAAAAAAATAGTAAATAAATAAATAATGAAAAAAAAAGAAGTGAAAGTTGTGTTAGTGTGTGATATAAGTCAGCTTGCCGAATTATGGATTTAATGTTGAGATTTTGGTTAATAGTTGGACCATTTGCTGATAAATGTTGAGCGATCATTCCTTCTTCTTAGATTAGTTAACTTGGAATTAAAGGAGTTTGTAGTTTAGAAGCTAACCGGGGTGATGTTTGCTTGGATTTTGATCATTGATGCTTGAGATATATTTTTCTTGATATCTTGGCAATATGATAGATAGAGCAATAGCCATTGTCAAATATTGGGGTTTGTTTACTGTTCTTATGCTTGAGGACAAGCATGGTTTAGGTGTGGGGGGAATTGATATGTTGCAATTTTGTCATTTATTTTATTATTAATTTTCCCTATTACCTGACTTGATATGAATTAATTATTAGATTCTACTCACTTTTCGTAATTTGCATTTATTTCAGGGAGTAGAACGAAAATACCATAACCAATGCCAATTTGACAGTCATCAGAAAAGAGTTCAAGTAGCAGGTATCTAGGGGTATTTTTGGAATATCAAGACATGACCCTCTCTAGTCATTTGCGGAAGACAGCATAAAAGAGGAAGAAGGAACGCAGGGCTGGGCGTTCTTTCCCTTGGGGGCTAGAGCCGCCGCACAGAGCCAGGCATTAGAATAGGCATTAGATAGGAATTAGGGGAGCAGAGGATTTGTCCTCCTGGAGCTTTTGTTCTTTGACTTTTCTTGTTAACTTAGGAGTAGCTTTAATTCTTACGCACGTCAGGGTCAAAAGGGAAGAACTTTAACTCTTCCTTTCTTGCTTTCGTAGTAGCTTTCCTCCCGTGGTCAAGGACGATGGCCGCGGCTTCCTCTTCAATTTTGCGTGGGATTTGTTCACCAAGAATGAACTAATTTTCTTTTTCTAGTCAAGAAACAATGGATGCTTTGGATCGCCTAAATTGTGAAATCGATTTAATTTTATCTTTTTCTTTATTTATTGGTATTCGCTTATTTCTTGATTGCAGTACTTACGATTATTTAATTAATTGATTGTCTTGGATCCGGATAATTAGTTAATTTGATAATCTATTGTCAATTGGGACGTTAAACTCGTAATTGTTTAATTGTTTCAAAATAGTGATAACTGGCATGATTGGGTTTGTGTCAGGGGAATACGCGGGCTAACCTAAAATAACCCTGGTAGTGTGTTATTTGGTTAGAATAGGACTCCTCTAATACGTAAGGCAATTGAGAAATTAAATCTTACGGGCGTACCTAAGATTATTTCTCAATTAGAGTAGTGATTAACGGGCGTACCTTAATCACCGACACAGTAAGGAGGGGTTGACTGTCATCGCTTGTTTGGCAGTTATAACCTATTTATTAGTAAATAATTGGAATTGCCTTTGTTTCAATGATCAATTAGGTGAACTATTGCTGCAGTTATTCCTTGGCTAGATCCTTAATTATCACTCATTTGATTTTAGTAAATTGTTATTTAATTTCTAGTTAGCTATTTTATTTTTATTATTTTACTTTTAGTTGAATTGCTTAAATTGTCACCCCTGATATAAAAACACCCCCTTGTCACTGTGAATTTGAAAGGAAACAATTACTCCCAATCCCTGTGAATTCGATCCTGCTCACCGCTATCTACAGAAATTACTTTTAGTTTGAACAGGTTTTATTATTGCACAGGCTGACAACATGTCAAGGCATCTCAGAATTTTCAGGTAACGTTTCTTGTCCCATCCTCAGGGCCAGGCATATTTGCTCTCCTACAGCATCTTCAAACTCAATTTCCTCCTCTTCATCATTAATCAACAGGTTCAACTAACCAGATTTGCATTGATGACCCTGTCCAAACTTCTCTCCACACTTGAAACAAAGTCCATGGTTCCTTCTATATTGAAGCTCCTTTGCTGAGAGTCTCCTAGATTCAGCACCTGGAGTAGTCATTATTTTGCCTTTGAATGGAGTATTCCTGAAGGTGCTGGTGGAAGGCACCTTATAATAAGTTCCTAGAGATTGTACACTGGATTCGTTCACTTGGACGAATTGATATTGCTGATATGGTGTCGGGAAGAGTTCCTAGAGATTCCAAATTTCTCATCAGATGCAACCTTTCCTCCCTTCTTGAGGGACCTTGTTTGAAGCCTTAATGCCTCTTCCTGTAGTGCAGCCAATTCAAACGCCTCTGACAGGTTTGCAGGTTTTAGCATTCTTATCATGGTTTTGATCTCATCCTTAAGGCCACTGATAAAGCTTGATACAAAATACTCCTCATCCAGATGTGGATTTCTAATCATCATTAAAGTTTTAAACTCCTCAAATCTTTCCTGGTACTCCTCCACCTTACCAGCCTGTCTCAATTTATTAAATTCCTCCACCACATCTCTCCCATTTCTACTGTCAAACCTCCTATACAGCAATTCCTCAAATGTTTTCCAAGTCATTCCTGGTTTTTCCAACTTAATTCCTTGGAACTAGATATCTACCTTGCCTTCCAAATACATTTCTATAACTTCCACTTTCTGATCCTCAGGAATCTGGTAATTTAGACAATATTTGTTGCATTTTCGGATCCATTCCCTCGGATTCTCACCAGTAAACATAGGTAAATCAATTCTAGGAGGATTTGGCACTAGAATCTTACTTGTGTCTTTCCTTGCGGTCCTGTTGTTGTCCGATCCAATCTGCAGCCTCTGGTTCAATGGTAGAGTTGGTAAGAGTGGAGCTTGTTCCACTCTTTGCCTGTCATCGTTTGGAACTTCTCTGTCCTTGCTTATCACTGCTCTCACGAAGGCACTGAGCTCCTGCTTCATTTCAGCTACCAAATTCTCTACTCTCTTGCCATTTTCTTCTAATTCCGTGCGGAATTCCCTCTGCATTTGCTGTTGCTGTAGTTGCGAGGATTGCAGACCTTCAATTACCTCTTGGATTCTGATCTCTTGCTTCTTGATCTGCTCCTCCAAAGTCTTGAATCTGGTACTTTCTGCCATTAAATTTCCTTCTTTTTGATGTTGTTCTGAGGATTCAGCCTGCTCTGATACCACTTGTCAGGCTTTTAGATCCATTTCTGTTCTTGAGTTCGTGAATTAGTTCAGAAATTGGGGAAAGGTTGTGAAGTTTGAGGACGGAGGGAAACAAGGAAGGGGAGGGAATTGAGAGAGAGGGAAAGTAGAGAGAGAAATTAGCAAAAAAGGGAAGGAAATTCTGTTATGCTTCTTTGATACCTTTCCCACCAATCAGAGCTATACAAATAGGATGGAATAACCGACTCATTAAGTCGGCAACTAATTCTGTTATTCCTACCACACGACGTCGTCCTACTTATTACTGAAACTACTGAATTGTAAGCAAAACGACAACGTATGGAACTTGGGGAAAAATCAATTGGAACATTTTTACAATTAATTTCTGCGTCCTGACATTATGGTTCACTTGTTCTGATCAGAAGAAAAGAAGAAGAGAAACCAAAAGAAAAAAAAAAAGAAAGATGGAAAGGATTTAAGTTTTTACTTGCAATGAGCTCTCAGATACTCTTCCTATAATGGTGTGCATTTACAGATTCCCCAGCAAGAAAAACAACAAGAAAAGGACAAAAAACAGCAAATGGTTGATTCAGGCTGGATAGGATGGAGAAAATTTTCTACTGAACTTTTTCTCACATCTGCTAGAAAACTGTTTTGAGCGACTCTCTGGTACCTCTTTTTCCAGGTTCGTGATGGATACGGCTTTCTGTTCAGTCAAGTAGATATTTGTTTAGTTGTTCATTTACATATTACTATAATATTCTTTTCTTATGTTGTCGAAAATCTCCAGATTCAGGAAGTACAAGGGAGTTGTCCTGCAAGAAAAAAGAGAGAGCATGGAAGAGGCGCTGCTGCCAGAAAATGATAAGGAGACAGGATCAACAAGGGTGGCAACTTGGAAGATTTATGTGGAAGAGTTGAAAAGGGTAAATGGCATAGCACTTCCGATGATGGTAGCAGCTGTGGGACAATATCTCTTGAGAGTTTCTCCAATCTTTATGTTAGGCCACCTTGGCCAACTCCAACTCTCTGGTGCCTCCATTGCCACATCTTTTTCCAATGTTACTGGCTTCAGTGTTCTTGTAAGTCCTTTCCCATAATAGATAATACCCCGAAATGTTCATCTGATACATGCTGTTGAGATTATCATTCAATTATCCACAAAATTATAGTCAGTCAAATCTTCGTCTAGGACTAGAATATATACTCTGAGATGCATATGCTATATTTTCGATAACCAAAGCAAGGGAAAATTAATTAATATGAGAAAATGTAGTGTACTAGGGAACTGTTTGATAAAAATCCACCCTACAAGAACTGTGTCTCACAGAAATTGGCTATTCTTCCTTCTTCTTTTTTTTTTTTTTTTGTCAACTATCACCATCTACTCTACTTCTACTCCTACACTTGCCTATTCTAGGGGGAAATCCAACCAGATCAATTGAAGAACCGACGGGGATTGAATTACCATCGGACTATGTGGGTGCACTGTACACCCGTATAGATTTGGAAAAACCACATATACCGATAAAACGATGGGAGACAAGATTTGAACCCTTAACCTCCCACCCTACCAAGAAATTGGCTCTTCTTGACTCTGCACTATTTATGTAGAATGCCCAATGCGGACCAGGGTCTATAACACCAGATCCAATCATACATAAATTATTAGGTGGTGCTGAACTTGTACCACTAAGTTATCACAGGTATGACTCACTATCATTACTTAGTGAGGCACTTATGCATGCCACATGGTGCACATATAGTGTGTCATGCCTTCTCACTGTTCTACTAGAAAGGTTGAAGTAGTCAAATTAGATAAATTGTTGAACACACGTAACATAGCGTTCTGAATAGTTACTTGCAGAAAATACAAGAGAAATGGCGTATTCATAGTAGAATTGTCATTGTGATTTAAAAAAATCTAGTAACATTAACAATGATGACGATGATGATGAATACTTACACTGCACATTACAAAGCTTGATTCCACTTATAACCTGTGATTATACTAATTAAATTCACTATCAACTAGATATGTGCTCTTGAAATATGTTTATTAAGAAATGAAACAAATTAACTACGTTGCAGTTTGGGATGTCAAGTGCACTGGAGACCTTGTGTGGTCAGGCTTTTGGAGCAGAACAATACCAGAGACTTGGAACCTATACTTATGGGGCCATCATATGTCTCTTTATAGTTTGTATACCAATATCCCTTCTGTGGATCTTCACTGACAAGCTGTTAATACTCACTGGCCAAGATCCTGTAATTGCAACTGAGGCTGGCAAATACTTGATCTGGCTCATACCTACACTATTCCCTTATGTCATTCTCCAGTCACTTGGTTGCTTTCTCCAGACTCAGAGTTTAGTCTTTCCAATGCTGCTTAGTACAGTTGCATCGGTATCCTTACAACTACCTCTTTGTTGGGTTCTTGTATTCAAGTTGAAGCTTGGGAATGCTGGAGCAGCTTTGTCAATTGGTATATCATATTGGTTAAACGCCATCTTGCTTGTGCTGTATGTGAAGTATTCTTCTTCCTGTAAAAAAACTCGTGTTCCTTTCTCAATGGATGCTTTTCAAACAATGGGGGGATTCTTCCGTTTTGCTATCCCTTCCGCTGTAATGATTTGGTAAGTTTTAATCCTTAAGCCTCTCCTATTGTCCAGATATTTCTTGTCCTCTGGTTCTTTACTATCTGTTAATCTTCCTGATGATGGTAGTTTGGAGTGGTGGGCATTTGAGATAGTTGTGTTGCTGTCTGGCCTGTCACCAAATCCTAAGCTAGAGACCTCTGTGCTATCTATATGGTAAGCTTATTTGTCAGCACTTTCATACTGCGATTAGAACCTGAAAACTAATTCTTACTGATTCTGTATTTCCCTTGAGCAGCTTAACCATTACTTCACTGCACTACCTCATACCGTACTCTTTTAGTGTTGCTGCAAGGTTTGCCCTTATACTAAGATGCATTGATAAATTGAATATGGTGTTTTTACTTATACAACGGAAAAGTGTTATGATTTCATGCAAAGTAAGATTTGTCTAAAAAGAATATCTTTTGTATTGTATAGTACACGGATATCAAATGAGCTAGGAGCTGGGAATCCAGTGGCAGCAAGAATTGCTCTTTGTACGGTACTATTAGAATCTGTATCAGAATTTTTTCTGGCAAGCATAACTTTATATGTCTGCCGTTCCATACTTGGATATGCCTTCAGCGACGAGAAAGAAGTTATTGACTATGTCAAACGCATGACTTATCTTCTATGCATTTCCATCATCATGGATGGCACACAAGCAGTATTATCAGGTATTTTGCTGTCTTGGCTTTAAGCTTTCTTAATCTTTTGACTAGTTGGAAAGACATCCGAGGTGGTATTGCAATTTGGAAAGAACTAACATTATACATATAATGTAAATCTCCCTGACATCATTCAGCAAAGGAAATAGAGTTTGACTTGCAAAATTCATCTCGCTCGTAGTCTTTACTCTTTATCCAGAGTAATTTGGCAGCATAGTTTGAGCCCTGAGAACCTGATATATAATGCATCCCATGTGGACTGAAAATGATAATGGTCCTCTTTGGTCAGGCATAAGTATTGACAGATATACACGTATGACCATGAAGATGGAACAAAGAAAATTGAAGTTGTCAAGAACACAATAATCATATCACTGAAGCTAATGAAACGTTCTGAACTGATAAACTTTTTTCACCGGATTGTCTGCTTTCTATTAGCTTAAGGTCTGATTTCATGTTGGCTGATATATAAACAGAATTTCTTCACTATAAAACATATGAATGTTCCATAGGCAAAAAATCCACCATTTTTCGAATTCAGAACTTTAAACGGTAAGCTCAGGACATCATAGAAGAATGTCAAAGTAGGCAAGACATTGAACCTTTATTTCCTATCATCTTCTAAGCCAATGCCATCTTTTGGCACCAGGGGTAGCAAGAGGAAGTGGATGGCAGCACTTAGGAGCTTATGTAAATCTTGGGGCATATTATCTGGTTGGAATTCCGGTGGCTTTAATCCTGGGATTTGCACTGCATTTAAGAGGAATGGGTCTCTGGAATGGACTGGTCGCTGGAGCCACGGTGCAAAGTCTTCTCTTGTCCATCATCACAGGCCTGACAAACTGGGAAAATCAGGTTGGAATTTTCTTTCACATTATTTCACTTCAGTTAATTCTAGAACGCAATTCGTTAGTGATTAGCAAAATCTTGTTGATACTAAATCAGCTAGCTGCCTGACTTTTACTCGTGTGGATTGATATATCTGTAACAGGTAATTGAAGCTAGACGCAGAATATATGAAGGGGAAGAAGAAAAGGCCACTCCAGTGTGAGACCGTGAGTCAATTGGATGGAAAAACTAGCAATTGCAGGGCACAAATGAGCTTTTTCATGTGCTTGAACTGCACTAAAGTACAACTCTTCAAATGATAACGTAATGTCGAGAAAGTTTAATTGCATAATTCAAAGATATGCTATAATTCATTAGTGCCTTTCAATTAACTGCATTCATTCTTTGCAGTTAATGAAATATTTGGTAAGTATTAATAAGTAAGATAAAGATGATTAAAAGGTTTTGGTCTAGTGGTAAAAGTTAAATTTACTCCCTTCTAGAAAAAACTAAAAAAAAAAAAAGATTTGGATGATAACATGAGTTAATTTAATAGTGAAAGCGTCGAAACTCGTTTTGGTCAGTCGAAACTCGTTTTCCTCCATGGCAATATTTTTGTTGCACTTTGCCTCCTGTTATTAAGTCACACCTAGCTTTTACAGATAAACTCTATAAAGTTTCATTTTTACCTTATCTCCATTTTCCTCTTTTCTTCTTTTTCCTGCCCAACTTTTTCATGTCACCCATTTCTAATGATATTCATTTGTTTTAGAAAATCATGAATTGAGTTCCCAAAAAAAAAAAATCTAATCATATTAAGTAAATTCAAAACCTTGCTATTGTTAAACATATTCTTTCTAAAATTGTGAAATCAATAAATGGAGGTACGACACAACTTTTGGTAAGATATCTCTTTTGCACGTGTCATGGAAATTTGAATATTTCAATCGAAAATTTTGTTGTAAAACTTGGATGGTATTCTTTTTTTGCTAATTATTTTATGACTTTTTAATGTATGAAATGATTTGATTTTAGATTATAAAATATATTTCAAGAGCATGTGATTTTCTCAAGTGGTTGGATTCCATTTGTAAGGAGTACGAACATCATCATCCCATTGAATTATTAAAGTCATTAGTATCTTTTTTGCTCAATCGTTAGTGTTGATCGTTAATCAATAAAAATGCAACAAAAATATGACCAAACTTTAGTCGGAGGAGGAGGAGGAGGGGGGGTGGGTGGGCATTGTTCTTTCCTTGTGTTTGAACTTTGAACGTCAATACAGTAAAAGCAGGCTTGGCAGTTGGTGCGGTCTGAGACTAAGAGCTTCCATTATCACATTTTGGAGGGGCCAATGTTCAAGCTTTTATAGGATTCTTCCAAATCGTGGTAATCTTTTTAGTGTTCGTGGTAATCTTTTTAGTGCTTTTTAATGTCCACCTTTGGCACTAGAGCAATTCCTTGCTTGTCATTTCCTTGCTTGTCATTTCCTTCAAGCTTTTCTTTTGTTGAGTGGTACATTACCACTTTGGCATTTCGCATACACGAAATTCTGAAGCATCAGAATTTCGTGTATGCGAAATACCAAATGCTATATATGGATGCTATATATAACCACCAGCCGCCAAATGCTATATATAACCATCAGCTTTGGGCCGGTAGCCACTACCAATGCATTAAAGTTTGGTAGGGTGGGAGGTAAAGATTAAAACCTTGTCTCCCACCAATTTTGCATAATCTTAACCACAAATTTGTGATTAAAAAATCCAGGCGGGTGCGTAGTACACCTGTCTGGTCCGGTGGTGGTTCAGTCCCCTTCGAGTTATCCCAGAACCTCTTCAGACCCTCCCTCTCCCCAAAGTGTAGGAAGCTATCGTATCGACAAAAATATATATATTTATGGATGATTTACTTGATACAGCACTCTCATAAGAATTTTTTTCTGTGCCTATCAAAAAATGGCAAGCTCAAGAATCAACGAGGATAGGAGCAACCGATCTGCTGCTTATAGAGCAGTCTTAGAGGGAAAAAAACAGTCAGTAGAAACCTTTCGCAGTTTCTGGAGGGAAGAAGGTGTGAAACCACTTGATAAATGTGGTGATACTGTTCTCCATTTTCTGGCCATTTACGGAAATGTGGATGCCTTCAGATTACTTCTCCAGGATGGTCTTGTGACCAGTGAAAATCTGAAGGCAAAGAATGTCAATGGCGACACTGCATTGCATGGAGCTGCAAGATTTGGCCACAAGGATGTTGCAGAGTTCATGTTAAGGACAGAAAAGGATTTAGTGTCTGAGAGAAACAAACTGGGTGAAACCCCCCTTTTTGTGGCTGCTGCATGTGGGAAAAAGGAAGTTTTCTCACTTCTGGAAAAGTACGTCGGTGATTGCATGATGAGGAGGAATGATGGATGCACAATCCTTCATGCTGCTGTAATTGGAGGATATTACAGTAAGCTTCTCTATCAAGTAAAATTTTGATTGTCTCTGCAAAAGTTATCAAGTTTGTTGCTGAATTTGAACTCTATGCTTGTTCAGTTTATCAGATTATGCTATCTTATCTTTTGTCTAGGTCTATGCTGGTGGAATATGATGTGGGATGTTGTTGCATTAAATGTTAGTCCTTTTCAAGTTTTCGCTCTATTGTATCAAACAGGTTTGGCAATTGGCATATTGGAGTCGTATCCTGATCTTGCTGGCAAACGTAATGAAAAAGGAAAAACTGCTTTACATCTTTTGGCTGCAAAACCAGAGTCCTTCAGGAGTGTTTCTGCCTACACGCTCAACGATCTTGGCAGGAAGTCCCTCATTCCTCTGCATATACTCCGAGCTATAATCTATTGGTGTAAGTGCTGTATTATTACCCACATGCAAGTTGCAACATAATTCTTTTCAAGTACTCAAGTACTCTACCCGCATAGCTGATTAGGCAAATTGACAATAATCATTGGGCTGAATGTGATATGGTTTTGAAGTCAATGCAGATCCTATCAAGCATATGATTATTCCCCTCTTGTAGTATGTTCAGGTGACATGAATTTGTGCTTAGCCTGGAGACGTTGCTAAAAATCATCTAATTTTGTGTTTAATGGTTTTGGGATCCATGGAGAAGCAATTTGAACTACCATTTTATCTGCCAGCTGGTTTTTTTGAGGATGCCCTCAAAATTTTGAAAGAGTGATATTATCAGTTCGTTGTGTTGCTGGCAGGTATTCCGGTCTTGAACAAGGAATCGCAACCTGTCAACAGTGCAGAAGAACCAAGCAATTCAGCTTCCATTCATAAATTGGACAGATCTTCTTCTGTCAATTATATCTTGGGTAAAGCATCTTCTTGCATCTACTACATATGCACTCATGCTAGTGATGATAGAATATGTCGATAAAATTTTGTTTTCCCAAATTCTTCTTTTGAGAGTTGAAGCATAGTCTTGTCTAGCCTACCTTCGCAGTTACAAGAACGTCTTATTTCCTTTGAGTAAATTAGTTTCTTTATCATGCCTAACCCATGTAAGAATTTAGTTTTCAAGTGGTTTTCAATTGCAAGTCTAGAAATTCATTTCGGCCAATTGAACCTCCTCAAACTGTTTCTTTTTAAGAACCGAATAGATTTGTGCCAAAATAATAGATGCTAAGAATAACAAAAAGCCTAGGACATGTAATGGATCTTGAAGTACTCATTAATGGAGTTACTCATTAATGGTTTATCCAATTTGATGTATTTGCCCTCTAGGTTTTCCTTGGCTTAAAGAAATTGATGATGCAAAGCAAAGCCATGCAGTTGCACTAATGCTTGCAGAAAGGTTAATCAGAAGAGAAGATTGGAGCAACTATGTGCATACAGAGGACAAAGATATTGAAGGCAGCCAGTTTGGGATATCATCAGAAAAGAAACATAGGATGCCAGATCCACTAATACAAGCAACGAGAATGGGCATCATTGAGGTAGTTCAGGAAATCCTCAGTGTCTACCCTGAAGCTGCGTATACTTTCGATGGAAAAGGAAGGAATATACTGCAAATTGCAGTGGAGGAGAAAAAATGGTTCTTGTACGACTACTTGATGACTAGTGGTACTAACATGGACATGATGCTAAGTGCTATTGATCACGAAGGAAATAGCATTATACATCTCGCAGCACGCCTGGAATCCCCTCCCAGCACTCCCCCTGGAGTTTTTCAGCAAATGATGTGGGAAGTCCTCTGGTTTAAGGTACCAAATTAAATTAATATCAGTATTGCATTGCCTGTTGTATATTGTTTAATTTTCTTTTCCGGACTATTTGCAACTTAAGATTGATCTTTGGCTGAACAGCGGGTTCAATATGACTGTTATCCATATCTCTGGCAACTACAAAATTCTGATGGGAAGACAGCAAAACAAGTATTCGAGACGAAACATGCAAGCCTACGTGAAAGTGCTGAGAAAACTGTGAGAGAATTGGCCAACGCTGTGTTGATTGTGTCTACCCTCATTGGTACCATAAACTTTGCTGCAATTTTTACTGTACCTGGAGGTTTCGATCAAACGACTGGAGAGGCCATTTTTCTCAAGAACCGGCACTGGGAATTCGGCTTGTTGATGTTCTACTTATTTGGAGGACTGTTCTGCGCTCTGTTCACCATGGGGACTCTGCTTGTGATTATCTTTTTGCGATTTGAAACTGATGATTTTTATGTTTCCCTGCCCTTCTACTATGTGATGGACATGATTTCCATCTTCTACTCGGCGGTCTTCACAATCGTAGCATGTTGCCAAGCATTAATAGTGCAGAAAGTTGTGATTACCGACTTCACACCCCTTGTGGTGTTCTTCTTTATCTATGGTCTCCTGGCCGTTGTGCTCATGGAAACATCATACGTGATATTCGACTATGTGTATCACCTAATTCGTTATTGCCTTTGTTATAGAGGGCTAGAATCTTAAGCACTGCCCTTGCTTATTCATGTCAATTTCGTGCAGACTGAAAAAGTTTTGAGCAAGTTTGTGAAGAACTTTTGCTTGTCATCAGTATTAATTTAGGTGTCATCCGTTCTCATTGTTTAAACAATGAAATCAGAAAAGCCTGTTAGTTGACCTTTTCTCAAATCAATACTCCGCACATAATTGATTATGACCTGGCGTAGGTACAATTTTTTGAGGCAAAATTTTGTGAATGAAAGGTTCATAGCAGACTTCTTCAAGGCCTAGCAAATTACTTTTAACATTCAACTGCTGGTAGGTGTCGTTTCCTCTCACACCACCACAAAGTAATGACGCCTTTAGTTCTGCCATTTGTAAACTGACCATTTACTCAACCTAGCAATCAACATAACTAAGTGAATGCGGACACTAGACAAGCAGAAATTGTAGCAGACAAGTGGTAGGACAATGGCAATTCTAGATCTGAAAACGAAAAGAAAGAACAGTATACTTGTGAAAATTGTTGGCTGTTTCAATACTAAAATATCAAAATTTTAACTAGCAGATAGCAGCAAAAATTTCTGATGATCATGGAAAGCTTTCAGTAAATGGGACTAAATATATCAAGCGAAATTCTATGATTCCTTTTTAGGATGTGGAAGTGCTAAGATCAACAAGAAAATGGAATTTCCAATCTAGTGAATGATAAGGACCTTCAGATCATCAGTTCCAAATCGAAGGTTCTCCTCCTCCTTAATTTTCACGACTGATTTTTCAACTGAGTCACCGCAGTGCTGCACTTCAATCATCTGCAAGGTAGATATCTCCACAAAATCAATGGGAAAATTGTTGAGCTTCTCACATTTTTGTAACACCAGCTGCTCAAGTTTAGGCATGTGATCTTCACTGGCAATCCATTCAACAATGTTTAGATTGCCTAATTTCAAGAATTTGAGTTCAGGGAACTCGTCATCACTCATCTCCCATGTGGTGTCCTCAAAAACTATTGAAACTAATTTGAGAACCTCAAGATTTTCCAATCTGCCAATTGCCGAAATGCGATCCCACCGCAAAGAGAAATGTGACAATGATAGCCTTTTAAGACTTGAAAGAAAGCTAAATTCACCAGCATTAAGTGCCCTACCACAATATAGTATTTTAAGCGAATCCAACTGAGTTAAATCTTCCTATCTCAGAAATTCAGAGCTATTCTGTGAATAATCCCCTGATTGTGTAAAGTCACAACTCAATCTTTCAACATTAGACATCCTTCTAATGATTTCCTCCATATGATCCCCACAAGAAAGATAGGGAGTTGAAAAAGACAACAAATTGGACAATGTGGGGTTTGTGGTCCAACCCATTTGGTAGGCCAAACCACAATTTAAACTCATTAGGTTTCCAAGTCAATTTTTGACTTGAGATTATGGCATGTGACTGGCCAATTCGACTCAGCGTTGTTAGACTGGAACCAAATCGGCTGGTTCGACTGTGAACCAACTTTCTTTTCGAACTGGTTTGTAGCACAAAATCTCTTTGGTAAAAAACTAGTCAAAACTGTAAAAAATTGGCTAAATCAGTGACCCGATTCAACTAGTTGACACGGTTCTTAAACTTTTCTTTCTTCCTTTTCCCAAACATAATTGTAACACTTTCATTTATTAATAGGAATGAGTAAACCCACTTACTTAGTGTAAATATCAAGACCACTCATTTTCTTGAATGATCTCTAAATAAAGATATTTTCATCCCTATGATCTTATCAATTTAGGATCAATGATTCTAACTTGCATTAAATTGTTTTAATTTAATTTTTCAAGTAGTTTTGGAGAATGGACATATTTTAGTCATGAATTTACATTTTTATATGTAATTATTTGGTGTACATAGAATATTTACATTTTCTATGATTGGCCAAATATAGACAAGACCTTAATTTCAATATTTCCAAAACTTATATAAATATAAAATAATTATGATATCATGCCGATGTCATAATTATTAATGGTTGATCCAATTTCATGCATCGCCCTCTAGGTAATCCTTGGCTTAAAGAAATTGATGACACAAAGCAAAGGCATACAGTTGCAGTAATGCTTGCAGAAAGATTAGTCAAAAAAGAAGATTGGAGCCACTATGTACATACAGTGGACAAAGATGTGATGGTATCAAACAGAATCTAGGCAACAGAGCTGCTTCCAATGGACTGATTGATAAACTAGTGCAGAACCAAGATTAATAATAGGAAAGAATCAGATAACTAACTGATGAATAACCCAATGAAATGGTATTGATATTGATCAAAATAAGAAGATTACAGACTTGGCGGGAAAAGGAAAGAAAAATGACAGAATGAAGGAAAACAGAAGGAGAGAATGCTCAGGGAATGATCCCTTACAATGGCTAACAAAATCCCCCTTCCCCTCTGCTGATCCTATCCATATATAGCTAGCTGACAACTAACTTCCTTGGCGTTTTCCAATCCAGCTCGGCCATGTGAATTGCTAACCGAATCTGTTTGCAGGACCACTTGCTGATGAGCTCACGTTGGTTGAGCTTGTTTCCAGCAAAGGCGTGTTTCTAATCTCACGCCTTTGTTTCTGCTTCTTCTTTGTGTTTCACGCTTTTCTCCATTAGTGCACGCCTTTCTCCTTCTAATAAAACGTGATATCAGATTTCCACGCCTTCAGCTTCCCTTCTGTTATCCTAATTAAGGCGTGATACTTAGTTCATGCTTCCAGTTTATTTTAGCTAACTTCTGCTCCATGACAATTGCTCCTCCTTCAATCAATCTTGTCCTCAAGATTGAAATCTAGGGAACTCCTTTTCAATTCGTTCAGCATCCTCCCAAGTAGCTTCAGCTGGTTGAGTTCCCCACCAGTGGATGAGCCACTGTACAGTTGCAGCATTTCTTCTCTTAACAATTCTTCGGTCTAACACTGCTACTGGCTCCACTCTGAGATGCCCCTGTTTGTCTACATTTGGTAACTGGAGTACAAGGGTTGTATGGTTTCCCACCTTCCTTTTTAGTAAGGACACATGAAATACTGGATGTATCTTGGCTCCTTCAGGCAACTTAAGTTTATATGCGACCTCTCCTACCTTCTGTATCACTTGGTAAGGCCCAAAATATTTGGCAGACAGCTTGGTGCTGCCTCTTAGTTCCATAGTAGTTTGTCTATGAGGTTGTAATCTCAAGTACACCCAGTCTCCTATATTGAAGGTCCTTTCACTCCTCTTTTGATCAGCATACAGTTTCATTCTGTCTTGTGCTTCCTGTAAGTTTCTTTTGAGTAGCTCATCCAACCTTTGTCTGTCCTTCAGATGGTCTTTTACAGTAGCCACCCTGGCCTGAGTGTAGGGTCCTAGAGCTAGTTGGGGAGGGGTTATCCCATACAGAGCTTCAAATGGACTCATTCGAATGGCAGTGTGGTAGGTGGTGTTATACCACCATTCTACAAGAGAGAGCCAAGCATTCCACCTTTTAGGCTCCAGATGAGTCATACACCTTAAGTACATCTCTAGTACTTGATTCACCCTCTCAGATTGGCCATCTGTTTGGGGGTGGTATGCAGTGCTCAACTCCAGTTTAGTTCCCAGCAGAGAGAACATCTCAGTCCAGAATTGGCTAGTGAATACCCTGTCCCTATCAGAAAGCATACTGAGAGGCACTCCATGCAGTTTACAGATTTGATCTAAGAATATCCTGGCCACGGTTGGAGCATCAAAAGGATGGGATAAACTGATGAAGTGAGCTGTCTTGGTGAATCTGTCCACAACTACCATGATGGTATCCTTCTTTTCAGATAAAGGTAGCCCCTCAATGAAGTCCATGGTTACATGGCTCCAGGAGTATTGGGGAATAGGGAGTGGTTGCAGAAGTCCTGGATAGGCTATGTGGTCATCCTTGCACTTTCTGCATGTATCACATTGTAACACAATACTCCTGATGTCCCTATATATTCCTGTCCAGTAAAAAAGTTGTTCAGCTCTGAGATAGCTGGCCTGCACTCCTGAATGTCCTCCTAGCTGAGACTCATGTAGTGTAGCAATAATCTTCTTCCTCACCTCTCCTGATGAGCCAACTACTATCCTACCTTTGTATCTGAGCACTCCATCCTGATAAGAGTGTTCTGGTGGGTTACCAGGTGTAAGTACTATTTGTCTGATCATGTTCTGCACTTCCTCATCTCCTTGGTAGCTTCCTATAACTTCCTTTATCCACTCAGGAATGACACAAGTTAGTTCAGTACAATCTCCTTCCTCTCCACTTGCCCTTCTGGATAGAGCATCTGCTGCTATATTCTCCTTTCCCTTCCTGTATTGAATCTCATAGCTAAGTCCCAGCAGCTTGGTGAGCTATTTCTGTTGAAGTGTGGTAGTAATTCTTTGGTCTAGGAGATACTTAAGGCTCTGATGGTTAGTTTTTATAATGAAGTGGTTCCCCTCCAGATAGTGTCTCCATTTAGTAACAGCAGTTACCAAGGCTAGTAATTCCTTCTCATAAATAGACATTCCTAAGTTCCTGGGTGCCAGGCTTTGACTTAAGAATGCTATTGGCCTTCTGTCCTGCATCAGCACTGCCTCAATCCCTCCATAGAATGCATCAGTTTCAACTACAAATGGCTTAGTGAAATCTGGCAGAGCTAGCACAGGGATGCTACACATTGCCAGTTTGAGTTTCTGAAAAGCCTCATCTGCTGCTGCACTCTAGTGGAATCCATCCTTCTTGAGTAACATGGTGAGAGGCTTTGCAATAGCCCCATACCCCTTTACAAATTTTCTGTAGTATCCTGTTAGACCAAAGAATCCTTTGAGCTCCTTGACAGAGACTGGTTTGGGCCAGTTCATCATACCTTCCACCTTCTTTGGATCTGTCATCACTCCTTCTCCTGAGATAATGTGGCCAAGGTACTCCACCTCTGTTTGTGCAAAGGAGCATTTACTTCTCTTGGCATAGAGCTGGTGTTCCTGCAGCAGGTTCAACACTTCTGCTACCTGTTGTAGATGCACTTCCAGGGAGGGGCTGTAGATTAGTATGTCATCAAAGAAAACCAAGACATACCTCCTCAATTGATCCCTGAAAATGTGGTTCATGAGGCTCTGGAATGTTGCTGGAGCATTCGTCAGCCCAAAGGGCATAACCTTGAATTCATAAAGGCCTTGGTGAGTTCTAAAAGCTGTCTTGTGTCTGTCCTCCACTTGGACTCTGATTTGATGGTACCCAGCCCTCAAGTCAATCTTGGTGAAATATTTTGAGCCATGTAATTCATCCAGTAGCTCATCTATTAGTGGCATAGGGAACTTGTCCTTCAAGGTGAGTTCATTAAGTTGCCTGTAGTCCACACAAAACCTCCAGCTACCATCTTTTGTTTTTACTAGTAATACTGGGGATGCGAAATGGCTATTGCTAGGTTGAATGATTCCCATCTGTAGCATCTCCTTTACCAACCTTTCTATCTCTGCCTTCTACACATAGGGGCACCTGTATGGCCTGATTTGGAATGGAGTAGCTCCTCCCTTCAATGGAATGCTGTGGTCATGGCTCCTCCTTGGGGGCATGCCTTGTGGCTCAGCAAATACTCCTTCAAACCTGTGCAACAGATCTTTCATCTCAGCTGGTATTACTTCAGAGTTCTCTTTTCCTTCCTCTACCACACACAGCTGGGCAGTTATCCCATATGCTTGCTTTCTCCTCCATTTGGCCAGTTTACTCCCTTTGATGGCCCTGAGTTTCAGTTCACTGACTTCCCCTTTCAGCTCCACAGGCTGCCTTCCTTGTATGAATCTTATGGAGAGTTGCCTGAAATCAAACTCAATGGGGCTATACCTAGCCAGCCAATCCACCCCCAAAACCATGTGACAGCTCCCCAATTTCAAAGTGTTGAACTGATGTGTGAATTTGTGCCCCTGCATTTCCCACTGTAAGGCCCCTTGCAGCTGCCTGGATTCCAATTGTTCTCCATTGGCAACCTTGACTGTCAAGGGCCTCCCACCAGTTTGTAGTTGTATGGTCTCTGCTAACCTTTCATTAATAAAACAGTGAGTACTACCACTATCCACCAGGACTATGATTTCCTTTCCTATTATCTTACCCTTTAGCTTAAGGGTCTTATGCTCAGTTCCCCCTGCCAATGCATGAATGGATACTTCTATATTTTCATTACTCAATTCCCCTTCTGGACAGTCACAGAATTCTTCTGTGTCTTCCCTTGGTTCCTCTGATGTCTCCCCTACCCCAAGAGATTCATCTACCAATATGTAATTCAGGTGAGCTTGTTTGCAAATATGTCCCAAGGTATACGGTTCAGCACACTTGAAGCACAACCCCTTTTCCCTCCTGTAGCTCAGTTCAGAGGGAGTAATTCTCTTGAACTGGTCTACTGACTGGGTTCCAGGTCTAGCATTTCTATTAGGAAGGGCCTCTGGCCTTTTAGGTTGGAAGTTAGGCCACTTTACTTTAGTATGTGGAGGGAAATTCTGTTTGTTGACTGGTGGGATGTTGGGTGGGGAAGAGTATCTTTGCATCATTTTTCCTTGGGTCTTCCTAATGGCTTCCAAGTTCCTCTCCTGTAGTTTAGCAGCTTCAATGGTGTCTGCTAAGGTAAGGGGTCTGGTCATCCTAACCATACTCACTCTTTCTTCTTTTAAGCCACTAAGAAAGCATGATTTATAGTAAGAATCAGGTTGACCAGGAAGAGATACCATTACCATGGATTTTAGTTGTTCAAACCTTTCCAAGTACTCAGTTACACTCCCAGTCTGCATCAATTTGTTGAACTCCTCTATGGCCTCTTCCGGATCTCCTTCTCCAAACCTCTCACATACTGCCATTGCTAGCTCCTTCCAGGAAACCATCCCCTTCTCTTGGTACATGCCATGGAACCAGATATCTGCCTTCTCCTGGAGATGGAGTTGAGCAATATCTGATTTCAACCCTTCTTCCACTCCATGAATCTGGAAATATTTGTTTGCCCTTCTAACCCACTCTCTGGGGTTACCTCCATCAAATGTAGGGAAGTCCATCTTTGGTAACCTGGTTCCCCCTCTATTCCCCATCCTCTCAGTGGTGTCTGTGGTAATCTCTACCCGGGTCTCCCTCTCAGAACTACCTCCTACTACTTCCTTTCCCTTGTCATTCAACTTAGCCATGATCTGAGCCATCATGTTCATCATGCCTTCTTATTTTTTATCTAAATTTTTGATGGCTTTATCTGTGCTCTCCTGTCTATGCTCCATTGCCCTTACAGACTGTTCTACCCCATCATTCTTATTGGCAAAAGTCCTAACCACACTCCCCAACTCAGTGAGCTCCCTCCTCAGAGCTTCCTCCTGAGTTTTAGTCATCTCCCAATGGCTCGTAGCTAGCTCTGATACCACTGTGATGGTATCAAACAGAATCTAGGCAACAGAGCTGCTTCCAATGGACTGATTGATAAACTAGTGTAGAACCAAGATTAATAATAGGAAAGAATCAGATAACTAACTGATGAATAACCCAATGAAATGGTATTGATATTGATCAAAATAAGAAGATTACAGACTTGGCGGGAAAAGGAAAGAAAATGACAGAATGAAGGAAAACAGAAGGAGAGAATGCTCAGGGAATGATCCCTTACAATGGCTAACAAAATCCCCCTTCCCCTTTGCTGATCCTATCTATATATAGCTAGCTGACAACTAACTTCCTTGGCGTTTTCCAATCCAGCTCGGCCATGTGAATTGCTAACCAAATCTGTTTGCAGGACCACTTGCTGATGAGCTCACGTTGGTTGAGCTTGTTTCCAGCAAAGGCGTGTTTCTAATCTCACGCCTTTGTTTCTGCTTCTTCTTTGTGTTTCACGCTTTTCTCCATTAGTGCACGCCTTTCTCCTTCTAATAAAACGTGATATCAGATTTCCACGCCTTCAGCTTCCCTTCTGTTATCCTAATTAAGGCGTGATACTTAGTTCACGCTTCCAGTTTATTTTAGCTAACTTCTGCTCCATGACAAAAGATCTTGAAGGCAGCCAGTTTGGGATACCATCAGAAAAGAAAAATTGGATGCCAAATCCACTACTACAAGCAACAAGAATGGGCAACAGTGAGGTAGCTGTGGAAATCCTCAAAGTCTACCCTGAAGCTGCGTACACCTTCGATGAAAAAGGAAGGAATCTACTGCAAATTGCAGTGGCGGAGAAAAAAATGTTCTTGTATGACTACTTGATGACTAGTGGTATTGACAAGGATAGGATGCTAAGTGATATTGATTACCAAGGAAATAGCATTATACATCTTGCAGCAAGCCTGGGATCCCCTCCCAGCACTCCCCCTGGAGTTACATACCAAATGATGTGGGATGTCCTCCGGTTTAAGGTACAAAATGAAATTAATTCCAATATTGCGTTGCCTGTTGTATATTGTTTAATATTCTTTTCGGGGCTATCTGCAATTTATAATTGAAATTTGGCTCCAGAGCGAGTGCAGTATGACTCTTATCCATATCTCTGGCATCTACAAAATTCTGAGGGAAAGACAGCAGCACAGGTATTCGAGACGAACCATGCAAGTCTGCGCGAAAAGGGTGAGAAAACTTCCAAAGAAATTGCCGACAGTGTGTTGATTGTGTCTGTCCTCATTGGTACCATAAACTTCGCTGCATTTTTACTGTTCCTGGAGGTTTCGATCAAGACAATGGAGACCCCGTTTATCTCAAGACCCGGCATTGGGAATTCGGCTTGTTGATGTACTACTTAGCTGGAGGGCTGTTCTCCCCTCTGTTTGCCATGGGTACTCTGATTGGGATTATGTTTTTGCAATTTGAAACTGAGGATTTTTATGTTGCCCTGCCTTTAAAGTGTGTAGTCACCACAATTTCCATCATCTCCTCCGCGGGCTCCACAATCATATATAGTAGAGACAGTTGCGGTTAGCAGCTTCCAAATCCTTCTGGTGCTCTTACTTTCTTATGTTATGATGGCCTTTGTGTTCCTGGATACATCATATCTGATGTTCGACCAAGTATTATGTGATTCGTTATTCACTTTCTTATAGAGGGCAAGACCCTTAAGCACGGCCCTTGTTTATTCATGTCAATTGGATGCACACTGGAAAAGTTTGTGCTAAGTTTGTAAAGAACTTTTGCTTGTCATCTACTTATTTAGTTTAGGGTGAATTTCGATTTGGCCCTCCAAATTTGACCAAGGTGTCGAGTATGCACTTGAAAGTGATTGCATCTCAATTAAGCCCTTCAAACACAGAACTATGTTCCAAACCAGCCCTTTGGTCAACTCAAGTTACATGATTAACGTTTCGTTGAGCTCTAAGAGATGAGTTGATGATAATAGGTGCAGCTTAAAAAAAATTAAACTAATTAAGATTTTCAAGATTGAGATTATTGAGTTTTTATTTTATTAATCAGTTTTTGAAGTTGGTGAATAGAGATTGGAAGAGTAGGAGCTTAGAAGTAAAGTAGCAGGAGCATTTAGATTAGAGCAGCCACTTTTTTTTGTAGCCAAGATGTTAATTGCTTCAAAGTCCCTAACAGTTTGATAAATTTTCATTTTATCTCTCAAGCTCACTAAAATTTTAATCACTTGACTTGAGTTGACCAAAAGAATGGTTTGGAATGTAATTCTAGGTATGAAGGGCTTAACTGAGATGTAATCACTTTCAAGGGCTCAATTGACACTTTCGAGGGCCATATCAAAATTCGCCCACTTACCTATTCCTATATACTATTATTCAGTGTTATTCACTGTTACGGGTTGCTCCGGAAGGAAGGAAGGAAGGAAAAATGGAGTTCCTTGTTCTCAAATTGCTTCTCCATCATGTTCAAGCGCTGCGCCACCTTTTCAGTTGCAGAAGCATAGGGATCATAAACAAATGTTGAGCTAGAAGAAGCAGTCCGCCCCATCTGATCACACTCCGGCGGCTTAGTGATTGATCTGTATGCCGAACAAAAATGATAGGAATTAAAGTGGAAGACAACAAAGTCAAAAGAAGCTCGAGTTTTTCTATATACTAAGACAGAAGGCACCAGATAGAACATGGTTTTTCTTTTTGTTTTGGATTCCATGGTAGTCTGAAGCAACAAATTCTAATCTACGCAGTAGCTCCCCCCACTCAATTGTTGGTGTATTAGCTGGGTTAAGATTGAAGTTTGAACACGAATAATTTACACCATCTAATACACAATTATCAGCCAGCAGCTTATTTCATCAATTCATTCCACCTCCATGATGAAGGTGTAAACTAAATAATCTAAGCCTTAAAATCTCAAATTAAGTAAATCTCAAATTAAGTAAGATTGAAGTTTGAAAAGGAGGTTGTGTAGTCAAATGAACTCCCAGTTGATTATTCATAAAGAATATCAGTCCACTTTTTGTAGTAAAAAAGGCACGGTTTATTCATCAAGAAAGGGTAAATTATTACATATCTCTATGTGGTTTTGTCTATTACTACAAGACTTTCCTAAAGTTTAAAATGTCCACTTGAACCCTAGTAATTTTAAGTAAAGTGAAAACTGGATGGAAAATAACATTTATAATGTGCGTTATTTGAAATTTTAGTGTTATCCTTAAATACTAAACATATAATAGGAGGTTGACCACATTGCACCATGCCATACCATAAAAGAATTATGTAGATACATGAGAAATAACAGTTAGATTAAGAGGATGTTATAATTTAAGTAGATATGTTTCAAGAGTATATCACTTTGACTAGAGTTACTCTTCACTTTGTATAAAAAGTAAAGGAAAGTTGTGTTGATATTTTAAAATGTTAAAGTAATCGTCTGATAATGTATATAGTTTCAACTTAGTCCTATTCATAGTCCAACAAATCAAGGGGGACAATCCACTAGATTTGGAAGCAACCTGTCGAGCTTAACAGTGTTCTACTCGCAAATTTAACCAATGAAAATCAAAATCTCGGTCAGTTTTTAAAAAAGCTGTCAATATTGGGCTAGAAAGTTTGAATGTGCAACCTCTTCCCTAAATGGTATGCTGGAGCTAATAAAGCAAGTAGCAACTACAAAAACACAAGGCTTTTTGGTGTTTAACGGAAAATTTTAATATTTTAAAACATTTTTAATAGCTTAAGTAAGTATATTATTTTATTATAGGGAAAATTGCAGAAACCTCCCCTGAGGTTTCTGACACTTGCACTCATCTCTCCTGTGGTTTGAGAAATTGCAGTGACCTCCCTTGAACTCACAGATTCTTTGCATATTCAGTCCAGGCGATTAAAATACTGTTTTAGGGAATGAAATGAAAATTTTTGCTAGATTTGCCCTTTGTGCTACATGCCAAGTAGTATTAGCAAATGAATGACAAAGAACTACAAATCAATTAACAATTAATAAACTTTGATGGGTGTAGTTTATGGACAAATAGACATTACCTATTCAAAATACCAGCTCTTTATGGGTATTTTACTCTCAAACATTTAATTTATGATAAATACACCAATGTTTGTAAGTAAAATTCAAAAAGTATTGCAATAACATTCTTACAAAAAGGAAACCGGTAGGTTATCTATTTAATATAAATTAAATATTTTAAAAAAAGAAATGGCCCATAAAATATTAATTCTTTATGACTTTCCTCCATTACATGAACAAAGTATCGGCTTTTTATGGGCATTTTATTCTAAATCATTTGATTTATGTTAAATACATATATGTTTGCAATTTTAAATTTGATACCTCTATCAAGCAATTTAAATTAAAAAAAGATTTGTATTTTACCTCTATTCACGTGATATGGCCTCAAAATCTCTATCAGTCAATTTAAATTTACAAAAAGATTTGTATTTTACCTCTATTCACAAGATATGGCCTCAAAATCTGAAACCTCTATTTAAATTTGTATTTGATTTCATATATTTAATTTTTGTTAAATACAAAACCTACTAGTTTCCCTTCCATAAAAATATTAGTGTAATTAAATAATTCAGAATAAAATGCCCATAAAGAGTAAATACTTTGTTCATGTAATGGAGGAAAGTCATAAAGAATTAATACTTTACAGGCCATTTCTTTTTTAAAAAATATATTATTTATATTAAATAAATAACCTACCGGTTCCTTTTTGTAACATTTTTTGAATTTTACTTACAAACATTGATATATTTATTATAAATTAAATATTTGAGAGTAAAATGCCCATAAAGAGTTGGTACTTTGAATAGGTAACATCTATTTGTCCATAAACTACGCCCCTTAAAGTTTATTAATTATTAATTGATTTGTAGTACTTTGTTATTCATTGCTAATACTACTTGGCATGTAGCACAAAAGGTAAATCTGGCACAAATTTCTCATTTCACTCCCTAAAATAATATTTTAATTGCTTGGACTGAATGTGCAAAGAAATAGTAAGTTCAAGGGAAGTCAGTGCAATTTCTAAAACCACAGGGGGTGAGTTCAAGTGTCAAAAACCTCAAAGGAGGTTTTTGCAATTTTCCCTTTATTATATTATGGTATCTACTGGTTCAACCAGTCGGACCCATAGTTGAACTGCTAACGTACTATATTGGTCACTTTATCATGTTGATAGCTGTTTTGGATCTAAGAACTAGGGCAATATATGAACTATATGGTCTAAATAGTCATTTACGCAAAAAAAAAAAAAAAAACCCCCCGTTTTTGTGTTTTGCTAATTTTTCTGGTTTGAGGTATCTCCAATGTATGTCTGCATTAATTCAAAAGAGGTTTCCAAGTAGTGATTAGGTAGGGGTGATAATTTTTAATATAACATGACAACACAAATCAAACATAACTCAAAATTAACAAGTTTCACACGACTTGTAACTAACAAGTTTAACATGACTTGGATTTATATGAGCTATTGTTTGGTCAACCTGTTAACTGCACAAATGTAATGGGTTGGGTTGACTTAACCTGTAGATTGACTTGCTAACCCTATAGTAATTTAACATTACTAAATCATCCTAGTTCTTGCTATTTTTTTAATCATTTTTTGGTAATAAGTTCTTGCTTTTCTTTGACAAATCCAAAAAAAAAAAAAAAAGAGAGAAATGAAGGTATGTAAAATGCATGGTTGCACGGGCTTGCAAGTTTAGTTTAAAATTTTGAATTTGAAAATTTAGAAACTTATAAGTTTTTTGTTTTATTGTGTATGACAATATTAGACTTTTTTTTTTAGACCTTTAAATATTGAGAATTTTTTTTTGCTTTAAATATTGAAAATTGGTTTATACTAAGAAGACTTTATTACGTATTATAACTTTATAAACTTTGAAGACTCTTAAGTTTTGTATTTATTCTTACGTATTGTGCCTTTAGAACTTGATTTGTTAGCAAGTTGGTAGCTTGAACTTTGAACGTTCTGTGTCTTTTTTCTTTCCCCCACCAATTATCTGCAAGAAGTAGCATTAAGACAAAACAAACTCTTAGATGCTAAGGAGGTTTTGGTCTAGTGAGATTGCAACGTTAGGATTTAGAAATTTTGGATTCAAATCTCTTTACTCCCACCCTACTTAAATCTCACCCCTCCTTTGCTTAAAAAATTTTGTAAAAAAAAAAAAAAAATCTTGGATGAAAAGTTCCATTTCGAGGGATGAAAATTACTTCCACCAGAAAAGTCGAGAAAAAAGAAACCATAGGACTCTTAAATTAGATTGTTACAATCGATTAACTAAAAAAAAAAAAATTCACGACTGAATTTGAAGTTGATTTAGTGAATTCCATTGAGTACAAAGCCACATGAAACATGAAAGAATTCGAGAAAGAAACAGCACCAGTAATTTTCCTTACAACCTAGCAGCACGCATGCAAGTCCGGATACCTAGCTTTACAATCTTTCTTAGGTATGCAATGTTATCACATAACTCTCCTACCATTTTTAAATATCTATACAACCTCCTGCAGTTTTAGACAAAGTGAAAGTTTAACTGGAAAGTAGCCTTTGTAATGTTGTTAGTTGAAATGTCAACAAAACATTTACTTAAGTACTAAAAAAAGCGGTTCCATAAATCCACAAGGGGAATACGAATATATGCAAAATTATGGGGAGCTAGGTGAATATTTATGTGAAACGAAAGGGGGTTAAGTGGATATTAAAATTTCATAACATGTGTTTCTGTTTTAACATAAAACCATAAGCTAATCTCCCTTTCTTCACCTCGTTGCTCAAATTTCATCCATCCTCTGCTAGGAAAAAGAATTAAAATAAAACTATAACGGAAATATGGATATAAGCAAAATTGCAGGAGGTTAAGTGAGTATTTATATAAAACAATAGTGGTTAAGTGGATGCTATAAATTCATGATATGTGATTTTGGAAAATGAGTTGCTTTACATCCAATTTTTCACTTTATACTAAATTATAGAGAAATTACGTGGATATTTTGAAATGTTAGAAAAGTCGCCGGCAATATGCAACACTACATGAGCTTTATTAACAATTTACCCCTTATATTGAGTTTGCTTGGGCTTGTGCAAAGCTGGACAATTGGAATTGGATCCTCTCCTTGACCCTTTTCTCTTTAACATCCCTTAAAAAAACTAGTTCCGAGAGTTCAGTTTGCGTGGTTCGAATCAAAGGAGATGGTGACGCATTGAGATCGGACATGAATAAAGTTCAGGACATGAAGAGGTCCTCCATTGGTCACATTCTGATTTGGGAGAGACTGGAGCTGTTGTTTAGGAATCGAAGATGATGTTGAAATTGATAACGTTTCCGCCCCAGCCTTGGTTGGTTACATCAGAGAAGAAGCCATCTCCTCCCTCCCTCCCTCAGGAAAGTCTATTTCACTTGGTCGGTTGAATAGCAAAACAATTCGAACGCCTTTCTTTTTCACATACGCAACAACGAATATGGCCCAGGCCAACGTCACATCCAAAGAAGGAACCAAAACTTATATTTGAATTTTGAAACCATGGATGGACCGGCCGGTTTGCAATCCACGGTCTGCGGTTTGACTGTTCAGACTATAAATCGGCTTCGATTCATAATTTTAGTTGATTGAAATTAAAACCAGTGAGAACCGTATGAAATGGTTCATACCATTGAACTAACTTTTTTTTTTGTTTCGTTCATTAAATTGAAAAAGAAGAAAAAAAGATTGGGTTCTCCTCAATCTTAAAGGCTAATCACTAAGTGTCATATCCACTTACCCTCTTATCAAGTTTTCATCTCTACTCTCCAATTTTCTTACTTTCTCCAAGCTCCAAGTTTCTTTTTTTCTTTTAATTTAATAAATTTGCAATCTAAGTCACAAAAACATAGTTTAAAGTCAAAGTGTCTAATTCCTAGCGACATGAATTTTGTTTAATTTCAGAATATTGTGGTATTTTTTGGGTAGGGTTTAAGATTATTTTTTACAATTGAGATGAAATTTATTTTTTTGAACTTATCATTTAAAAAATAGATTTGTGAAAGTCCAAGTTCTTTAAAAATATTAAACTTTTTATTAGATGAAGTCTTGAATTAGATCATTGGATATCTTATTTTGTGGACACATATTTATATAATCTATTTTTAAAAAAAAAAATTCATTGAGTTGGAGTTGAATCGGTCCGAGTGATTGAATCGTGATTCAAACACCTCATTAGTTCAATTAATGGTCGAGTTTAGAAACATTGTCTTTGAACAAGAGCCACAGTCAAAGGCTGAAGTTGGTTTACACCAGCATATTGTATACTTAACTCTAATAGACTTAACTCTAGTTGAGCAACACAGAATTTAAGATTATCTAGCCATAGAGGAAACTCCCTTTCTTTCTGCTTTAAAACCCCGCAGTTGTTATCACAATTGGGAGGTGATATTCAATACCGAAAGTTTGGAAGAGTAACCCAATTGGAAACAAGGATAAAAAAAGCTTTAATTCTTGTTGAACGTCACATCCAAAGAAGGAACCAAAGCTTATCTTTGAACGAGAGCCACAGTCAAACGCTGAAATTGGTTCACGCTAACATATTATATACTTTAAATCTAGTTCTGCAACGCAGAGTTTAAGATTATCCAACCATGGCGGAAACTGCCTCTCTTTCCCTTTTGAAACCCCGCAGTTGTTATCACAATTGGGAGGTGATATTCAATGCTGAAAATTTGGAAGAGTAACCCAATTGGAAACAAAGATTGATTAAAAACGAAAAAGCTATAATTATTGTTGCAACCTTCTATTTACGAGATAAAACAATTTATTCTTTTTCATTAACTTCATTCATGCCAGCTAAGTACGTTTAATTATTTGCACTGATAATCTTTTTAAATTCAAAAGCTTCTCCATTGACTAAATCTACAAATATATATATATATATATATATATATATATATGTTTAATTATACCAATTTACCTACTCTCCCAAATAGTCCAATAGTATAATTGTATTGTTGTAATTTTTATATATTACAGATGCTAAACTGAAAAAAAAAAGAAAAAAAAAACGTTTTTACTAGCTGAATTAGAATTTTATAATTTTATTCAAAAAACTGGGGAACTTTTCATGACTCAATTATTTTTATTCACCGATCAATCTGAGTAAAAAAGTTTTTTTTTTAATTTTTAGCATACTTAGTTTTGAGATGATGGTGCGTGTGGCCCAGGAGTCAGCTGGCTGGTTTATCTTCTACTAGATGAAATTAAATATGCCTTTAGATGATGAAACTTGAGGGACCAATCTCAGTCAACCTTGGTCAATAAACAATTACAAGGGCTGTTGAGCAAAATTGGTTATATAATATGTACCGGATAGGAGGTCGGCCCAGGACAATTTGACAATTATACCAACAATTTTTTTTTTCTCTATCCTGCTACCAAAACTTTGCTTGCAACAATGTCAAACACAGGGAATGACCAGTTTGATCTTAAAGTTGTTAAAGCTCGTAGGAGAATTGAATTCCTACAGGACGACCTGAATTGGCTGGTGCAACACCAAAGATCCATTGATCCATTTTTTGGTTTTAACAAGACGAAAATGATATCCGTTTGCAAAGATCTTACATTCCTGATGTCTTTCCTGGAAAGGGTTCAAGAAACTTCCGCTGGTGACCATCCAACTGTTGCAGCTTTGCTTAATGAGATTACTCCTTTGGTTGATCAACTATTAGGGGAGGTTTGCTCTTATATACACTATAAAAATAAAACCATAAAAAATGATGGCTTCTTTCGGTGCTTTAACATCAGATCAACAAAAGAGGTCGCCTTCCTTCTGTTGGGTTCGGGCTCTGCTTTCAAATGTATATTTAGAAATTTGCTTGAGTTTTCTGGGATGGGCTTCCTCCAATATTCTAGAAATAGGACCGCCTTCCTTCTGCTGGCTTCGCTCTATCTATTCATCTCTTTTCTCAAATGTATTTATAGAAATTTGCCTCAATATTCTGGGATGGGCTTCCTCCAATATTCTAGAGAATTCCTTCAGAGTGCTGGGATGGGCTTCCTCCAATCTTTTATACATTTGCCTCAGAATTCTGGGAGGCACTTCCTCCAAGATTATAACCCTCAGCATACTCTTTTCGTTATTAAGCTTCAGCTTTGGCTCTTTCTATGCCTCTTGGTTTTCGCTTTCATTTTGATTTCCGTGACGACCTTCCACCTATATTCTTGGAAGATTGGTAATTTGTTGAAGAAGGTCAAGTCTGTGGAGCAAGAGGTTTTGGTTACTTTCAACTGCAATGGTACCATTGATAAAGCTGGAGAGCCTTCTGTTAAAATTTCATTGATACACAACCCCAGTTCTGTTATCAAGGAAAAGATAGTGGTTGGACTTCATGAGGAGGCAAGAGAACTGCTACACAAGCTTATTGGTGGGAGAAAGCAATTGGAAGTGATTTGTATCACTGGGATGGGAGGAATCGGTAAGACAACTTTGGCATGTAGATTGTATGATGATCCATCTGTTGTTAATCATTTTCATTTGCGTGCATGGACATCAGTTTCTCAGTTCTGTGAAAAGAGAGAGTTATTCTCTAATATTTTAAGTTCCATCTTGAATGAAAGTGATCCAATATTTTCCATGAGTGATGAGCACATGGGAGAGAAGTTGTATAAGTGCCTAAAGGGAAACAGATATTTGATTGTGGTAGATGACATTTGGGATATTGAAGCGTGGCATGAGATAAAGGTATGTTTTCCAGAGGATGACAATTGTAGCAGAATTTTGATGACTACTCGAAATGAGGATGTGGCTTCAAAAGTTAGAATTAGTAGTAGTCCCCCTCACCGTTTGAGGTTTTTAACTCATGATGAAAGTTGGGACCTTTTCAAGCAGAAGGTATTTCCTGATAAGAGCTTCCCTGCTGAGTTGGTTGAAATAGGGAATCAAATCGTTGCAGACTGTAAGGGCCTGCCTCTTGCAATTGTTGTTATCGGTGGACTTCTTGTGAAGGAGGTCAAGACACAAGAATGGTGGAGACAGGTTGCTCAAAATATAGGATCTGCTATTAGTAATGGCCCAGAGAATATCATGGATATACTAGCATTGAGTTACGAACACTTGCCACCTTCACTGAAATCTTGTTTTCTTTATGCTGGATCATTTCCTGAAGATTATGAAATCCCTGTGAAGAGGTTGATAAGGTCTTGGATTGCTGAAGGGTTTATTCAGCACACTGATGAACAGCAGTTGGAGGATGTGTTACCTGAAGAAGGAAAAAAAAATAAGAAGTTGGAAGATACGGCAGAGGATAATCTGGTAGATCTCATCAGTAGGAGCCTTCTCATAGTCGAAAAGAAAAGACCTGATGGTGGAATAAAGTCTTGTCGTATGCATGATCTGTTGAGAGATTTATGCCACAGGAGGGTTAAGGAAAAGAAGTTTCTGCAGCCCATTTGCAAGTGTAGACAAAATGGTGCTCACAATCCTCGTACATTTTCTGATTGTCAATATTTCCACTTCTATAATTCTCATTTTGTCAATGAAGGCATAGTGTTTAACAAAGATACATTGCCAGTATATAAACTTCTTAAAACACTGGATATGAGGCATATCAATCTAGATTCATTTCCTGAGATGGTAGCACGGTTACTTCATTTGAAGTACTTGGCACTTCGGGTTGACCGCATTGAGAAGTTACCGCAATCAATATTTGAACTCTGGAGGCTTGAGACTTTCATCCTGAATGGAGATAAAGGGGGAAGAGTTGCCTTAACTACTGACATTCTGAAGATGGTGAACTTGAGACATTTTCAAATTTCACAAGAATTGGTACTTCAACAATTTTGGAGGGCATTATCACGGGAGTTACACATGAGCTCTGAAAAGGGGCCGGCCCTTCTTCCACTCATACTGGGCAAGTTGCAGACCATTTCTGAGCTGTGTTCTCTAAATTCTGTAGAAAACTTGCTTGCAAGCACTCCCAACCTCAGAAAATTAGGATTTCGTTTTACATTATCTAAGAGAAATGAGTCCTTTTCATTTCCCAATCTTTCTGGTTTGAATCAGCTTGAGGCACTGAAATTTGAATATCAAACTTTGGGCATGGTGCCTCTAGGCATTCCTCATCCCGAGATGTTCCCTCCAAGTTTGAAGAAGATGACACTAATAGGTAGTCATTTGAACTGGAAAGAAATGGCAATTATAGGGGAGCTACCTAACTTGGAGGTTCTCAAGATAAAAGACAATTTCTTCAGCGGACCATTGTGGGAAACAAGCGATGATGGTTTTGGCAGCCTCAAGTTTTTGAAACTCTCGCATTTGGATCTTCAAAACTGGATTTCCTATAGTGGTCATTTCCCTAGGCTAGAGTGGTTAGTGATAAATGGATGTCTAGATTTGGAGGTTATTCCATCTGAGATGGGAGAGATCCCTACACTGCAGAAAATCGAGGTGTATCGATCGTCTAACTCAGCAGTGGAATCAGCAGGACAAATCCAAGAATCACAGAGGTGCTTCGGTAATGATGATTTCAAGGTCTTTATATACCAGCATTTTCAAGAGTTCTAGTCTGGAGGGTTTCCTAGATTTAGTTACATGTATATATCATGCAGAGCCTCTTATGTATTGGCAGTATTTTTTGTCTTTTTCCTTTTTCCAGATGTGTAGTAACCTGATTCACAGTGTTTCTTACAATAAGAAGTGATTCTGATTCATCTGACTATTACTTGACTTCTCATTATCAATCTATACTGCTGGTTGTAGCTGGTGCTTTTGCTCACAGTTTATCACAGGCAGTCTATCAGTCCGTGATATGATTTCTCCAAGCCCAATACTGCCCCTGGTCACATTTTTGTTGTTATCCGGATAGAGTTTAATTGAAGGCAAAAGCTCTTCTGCAGGCATCAAGAATCATGATATTAAATTTTTGAACAAATGTAAATGGCATGCAGATCAGATTAAAAAGATTGCCGTACTTCATTTTTTAAATTTATTAATGCATGCCAATTGGATGATCAAGAAGTTTAAACATGGATCATTTGTTTTATGATTCCCGATGCTTACCGTACAGATGGAAATCTCATCCTTTACTTCCAATGTGGTTAGCTGCTCATATCATATTTTGGTTCTTTTTTATTTCATAAAATCTAGAAGTTAGAATAATTCAACAATTACATATGGGCGCAATTGGCACCTAGATGGGCTCCTGTTTCTCTATCACTGCATATAGATGGTATAACAAAACTACTACTTATGGAAATATCTTGCTTCACAAATAACAAAAAGAAAGAAAAAAGAGAATAATGGGAAGGATTTTGCATCATTGCACAGAATTAGACTTGTGTTACATATTTGATTGAAACATGTAAAGTTAACGTGCAGTAAAACAGAATATAACAAGAATATTTTGCCAAAAGATCATGGTAAATCTGAAAAATTATATATAGACAGGATCAAAGTAAATCAGGAGTAAATTCACCAACTTATGGGTATTTGATCTTTTTTTAAGTCAAGTTTAGAGAAATTCACCTCTACATTACCATGTATTTAACTTCCACTGTCTTTGAATATACTAAGTATTTGAATACCTCGTATAGGCAAAATTAACCTTAACTTGAGATATAGTCATGGCCTAATTCCTTAGGATCATGTGTTTTCTCATTACTAGGATTGATGTTTAAGTTCAACCTACAAGGCAAATGTCATCAAGATGAAATAGTCTTACAAGGAAATATTCAAGTTACATGTGCATGATAACCTCAAAAATCTATAAAAATTTCAGTTAGCAGCCATAAAAAATGGACTAATTTATGATGATTAGGTACTATGTAATTATCCATGGCCCCATTGTGGACGAAAGTTCAGCCACTCAGCAGATTGTTATTACTTCTTCAAAGAAGCGAAATAACAAAGGAAGAAGAAAAGTCAATTTTGATTAGATTTCCAATCTCCATGAATGCAAAAATATGGCCTGAATGAGAAGACAACTATTTCATTCCAACACTTGCTTAAAGAAACTAGTCATCTCAACTCCACCACTGAAGTCAGATGGATGAAGCTAAGATTCTTGTGGACTTGCTACTTGAGGACCTTGAATTGGCACTGAGAGATAACTCATATTCGGTCCTTTCTGGAGAGAGTCCAATGGTGATTTCACTCTATGAAGATCTCAAAATCATAAAATCTTTTCTGGAAAGAATTCAACATGCCCCCATTGATCAAAAGCAACTCCAATCTTTCTTTGTCACAGAGATTAGAGATGTGGTCTTGAAGATGTTGGTGGATGTTGACTCTTATATCGTCAATACTTTCACAAAGAATGAAGGAAATTTTGGAACGGAGATTGGCAGTCTCTTTCAGCTTTCACCTGAGCTTTCCTTTCGAGCAAAACAGATTGACTTGTACAAGAAAGAGATTTTGGAAATTCACAATGATGCCTTAATTGGTCCCTCTGTGACAACAATCAAAGATGTTGGAGAAGTTTCATTGAAAACCAGGAGCAGAACTCTCAGCTTTCTAATGGAAGAAAAGATGGTAGGCTTTCAGGATGAGGCAACTGCACTACTGGACAGGCTTACTGGCGGGGAACAGATGCAGCTTGAAGTGATTTCCATTGTTGGGATGGGAGGAATTGGCAAGACAAAATTGGCAAAAAGATTGTACACTGATCCAGTTGTTGTTCATCACTTCCATGTACGTGGATGGGCAACCACTAGTGATAGTGGTCTACTTGAGGTAAACAATATATTGCAGGACATCTTAAGTTGCATTATCAATGCCAAAGAAAACGTAAATAAAATGACTTACAAGCAAATGGAAGAGAAGTTAATGAACTGTTTAAAGGGGAAGAGATATTTGATTGTGATTGATGGTTTAAGGAACTGGGATCCATTTTCTCTGAGGGGCTTTGGTAGATTCTTCCCAAATGATTGTGCTGGTAGTAAAATTTTGTTGACTAGCAGGACCAAAGAAGTAGTTTTGAGATTGAACCCAAGCAGCCCCCTTCATTTTTTGCGCTATTTAAGCCATAGTGAGAGTTGGAGATTATTTGAGAGTAAAGTATTTACCAATACGAGATGTCCCCTTGAGTTGATGGAAGTAGGAAAGGAAATTCTTTCAAAGTGCTGTGGACTCCCACTTTCAATTGTTGTTTTAGCTGGAGTTCTACAGAAAGATATCTCGCGAGAGTGGTGGATGCATATTGCTGAAGATATGACTTCAGCTGTTGGGGGTGAAGAAGAACAACTCATGCATATTTTAGCCATTGGTTATGAGCACTTGCCTGACTGGTTGAAACCATGCTTTCTTCATCTAGGATCATTTCCTAAAGGCTATGAAATCCCTGTCAAGAAATTAGTCCGGTCATGGACTGCTGGGAGATTCATAAAGCATAATGGAGAAAAGAAAACGGAAGATGTAGCAGACGATTATCTGTCGTATCTAGTTGACAGAAGTCTAGTTATAGTTTCCAAGAGAAGATCCAATGGTGGGATAAAGACTTGCTATATCCATGATTTCTTGTGGGATTTATGTCTGAAGAAAGCTAAGGATAACATGCTTCTGAGGCCAATTTGTATTTATGAACAAACTTCTCTTTTCTCAACTGCTCAGTTAACTTTTCTTCTCTACCATGCTCAAGGTGTACCAGATCTAGATCCACCTTATCATTTCTTTGATTCTCTGAAAGACTTGAGGATAAGTTTTCCTAAGACGGAATCATTAGTGACAAAACTTCTCATAGTGTTGGATTTAGAAAACATCATCCTACAAGTCTTTCCTCTAGAGATATTAGTGATGGTTCATTTGAAGTACTTGTCACTTAATATTCCTTCCCTGAGGAAGCTTCCACTCCTGTGTAACTTTTGGAACCTAGAAACCTTCATTCTTGTCACAGAAAAGCGGGCAACTGTCACCTTACCACATGACATTTGGAAAATGGTAAACCTAAGGCATTTGCACGTTTCAGGGGAGCTGGAATTTAAAAGTGCCTGTTCAAGCTCTTCAAGTCCCTTTATGCTGGACAATCTGCAAACCATTTCTCAGTTATGTCCTTCAAGTTGTATCAAGGATATATTGGCAAAGACGCCCAATCTAGTAAACTTAGGATGCAATCTATCTTTTTCAAACACTGCTAAAGATTTGTTCCCTGATCTTTCCATTTTAAAACTACTGGAAACATTAAAATTTGATATCCAAACGTGGGGAACACTACAGTTCTGTTACAGTATTCCTCAACCAACTTCATTTCCTCCAAGCTTGAAGAAGCTGACTTTGATAGGTAGTCTGGATTGGAAAGAGATGTCAACCATTGGGAGGTTGCCAAACTTAGAAGTTCTAAAAGTGAAAAACAATTTCTTCAATGGACAGCAATGGGAAACTAGTGATGAGGGGTTTCATCATCTCAAATTCTTGAAACTTTCACATACAAATCTTCAACGCTGGATTGCCTCGAGTAGCAGCTTCCCTTGCCTCGAGCACTTGGTGCTACATAGATGTCTAGTACTGGAGGAAATACCACCTAGCATTGGAGATCTCCAAACCCTGCAGATGATTGAGGTCAGTCATTCATCACCAGCTGCAGCAGATTAAGCCAGGCAAATTCAAGAATCACAGAAGTATATGGGTAATTTTGAACTCAAGGTCTTTACTCAACCCCTCTGTGAAGTGGAATAGAGGGATCTTTCAGTCTTTGATGTCTGAGCATTTATGGAAATAGAAAAGAATTTTCAGAAATTTTGAAATGGCTTCTTAGGTTTCAATCATTTGCTGCATAAATTGTTATTAGGGGTGTGATATGATATTTAAAGTTCAGCAATTCCAGTTTTGGTCTCATTTTAATGACAGGAATTGAATCAAACTGTTGTCAACATTTTGCCTGGTTTCTCAGCTCTGCAAGTTATGGTCTTACTTCGACCAATGCCATATGCCAATAGCATGTAAATAAATAACTACAATTTTCAGCTGCTGTTAAAATTTTTTATATGTTGTTTCTCCATATGTTCATTCCCTCATGATTCATAATTGTTAAACCAAGTTTATTAGTTTGGAAGGTACCGTATATATTTTTTTAGCATTTCATTCTCAGGCAAGGTTTTCAGTTGCTTTCTTGTTTTAATAGTTTGAAATTTGAATGTAATATATTGTGTTTTTTTTCCCATGTGATAACATCTATACTGTTTCTAATCCATTCCAAATTAGAAGGATTAGAAGGAAGAACACAATTGAGTTATGTAAGGGGCTAAAGGGAAAATTTTATCCAACTCGTATGAATGCACTATCCTACCTTCTACGGATTTTTTCATCAATAGGTGCTGGATTTTTAACATTCGACCGATAGGCCAAAGACAAGTTGGTTTGTCTCATCATTAATTTATTGGGTTTAATTTGTTTCTTACTCACCGAGTCGTGGGGTGTAAGTAGGATACTTTTTGTTGGTATATTCAATTGACAAAGTTGAAGAGCATCTTGTTCTAATTGTTCAATAAAATGCCATATACTATTACATTCCTAGTTTCCTCCATTTGAAAGAGGGAAAACGGAGGCAAAACTTTGGGAAGCAAAGGTGCAAAAAAATAGTTTTTTTTGGGTAAAATACATTTTATCTCTATGTGATTTGGTGACTTTTCACATAATCTCCCTAAAGTTTTAAAATCTGTACACATTCTCTTATGATTTGGATTAAAGTATCAAAATAATGGAAATAATTCTCTGTAACGAAATCCAAGAAAATGTTGTGATTACCTTTGTTTAAACTAAAATGGTTAAAGTGATCAAAATATATAAATATAATATACATGACACTTTAACCCCTTTATAATTTTATATTTTATCGCATAACTCTCTTATTGTTTAGTGTTTTACTATATAATTCTCTTATAATTTTCAAAATATATACACAACCGTAACCCCTTGTGGTTAATAAAATATTTTCAACTTTATATAGGGGTACTTTTGACATTTTAGTTGATTTCATTATGAAATGCAAATTCTGCCACTTTAACATTTTAGTTCAAATTATAAGAATGTTATATATAGTTTTTGAAATCATAGGAGAATTAAGCGGAAAAGTGCTAAACCACATGGAGATAAATGGAAGTAAAGTGTAATTTACCTTTTTTTTTTTTTTGGATAATTCTCTCATCTTGTTCCATACGATCACTTAGGAAGGGGAGGCAAAACATTTCACGGGCTACTGTGCATTGTGCAAGGCCAAGGATAGAGCAAACAACCAACTCTATATGGGTTTAGAGTCCAAAGTGTAGGCTTCGACATCTTTGGCTACTGGGCAATAAGACAGTTACTGAGATTAAGACATAAGGAAAAGGGTACTTGGGTAGGGAATAAGGGAGTATTATACATCATGGTAACATAGTCCTTAGGAATTATACATTGATCATCATTGCCATTACTTAGCCCATAAATTAGTTTTTTTTTTGTGAAAATATAAGGGTAGATTAATAGTAATTAGTAACCCTCTTGTATTTTGCATAATATTACCCTACGATATTGTAGTGTTTCAAAATATTCATCTAACTCCATTGTAGTTTATCTAAAGTGAAAAATGCACAGAAAGCACTCCTAATCACAACAATTGATCCAAATGCACTCGAAAAATGTGTCTAATAAAATTATAATACCCATATAATCCTCTTATAATTTTGCATATATATGTATAATTATCCACAGCTTTATATAAAGTGGTTAGACCTCCCTTTTGCTTAGTACTTAACTAAAAATAATACTGACATTTTAACTAAAGACATTATGGAGGTTGCTTTTAGTTGAATTTCTACTTTGTGTAAAATTATAAAGGATTATATGGATATTTTGAAACATTAAGTTTCATGTCATAATATCTAAAGGCACAAGACCTTTCTTAGGAATGTACCCAAAATATAATTCATGAAATTATAGTTCAACCAGCCTTATTGTACAATTACCAACACTAAAATATTTAGTTTGAAAAATGGGTAAATTATAATAATCCCTGTAGTTTCATCTATTGTGACATAACTCTCCTAACATTTCAAAATATCCACTTCACCCCCTATAGTTTTAGGTAAACTGGAAATTAATGGAAAATATCCAATGTAACGTCTAGTTAAAATACCAATAGTACCCTTATTTAAATGCAAAATCAAATGACGACTTAACCACCTTATACAAAAAATCATTGAGTGATTATGTAAATAAATGCAAAACTATAGGGGGTAAAGGCGATATTTATGCAAACTATAGAGGATTATGTGCATCACATGCACTTTTAGAGCACGCGTGGTCTAATCGTTTTGATTGAATATGCATTCTGTTCATTTTTTTTTTCACTTTATATAAAAGTATAAGAGGGTTATATGGCTATTTTAAAACCTTAGAGTGGATTATGTGTCATTACGCAAAATCACAAGGGGATTACATGTAATTCACCTTTGAAAAATTGTCTAGCCATGCATGTGAGTCAAACTTAAACTTAGCGTGTGTTTGATAAAACTAAAATATGAAATCTAAATCCTAAAATCTGAAGTCTAAAATCTGAACTTGTTAAACAATTAAATTGTTAAATATTAAAATCCTAATATTTAGGCGTATTTTGCATTAAATGATAAGTAAATAATTTTTATTTATTTATTTTGGAGTAAGTCTTGCCTAGGTAATTGAAATCTACTTAATTAATTAACACGTTCTATTTTTTGTTATCAAACACATTTGTGCATGTTAAGGTCTAAACTTACTAAATTTAAGTACTGAATTATGTTATCAAATAGGGCTTTAATCTAGTTTGATTATCTCAAAACTACAAAAGTGTAGTCAACTCAACTGCTTATGATAACTTGGTCTCATGTAATTGCCCTAATATATCACACTAATTAGGTGGTTCAACCGACCTTGATTGCTTCTCGGAGCGCATTTCGTCAATGCTTACCCAGTCACGAAAGCCTCCAACCACCCGGTAGACTAGTTATCTTCTGTCACATTTGAATTAAAGACAAAAATCATAAACAAGTATTTATTAGCCTAAACCGAACGCTTGATTCTGTTATGGATCGGGTTTGCTTGTAGACTATCCTGGAATCAGTAGAGATGGTCTACTAGAAAGCCCCGTCTAAATCATCCATAAAAGGCCGCCTCAAATGAAACAAGTCAAGAAGTACCTCAGTGATCAACCAAAACAAAAAATTGTTACGACATTTGGGAATAGAGAGAGATGGATGAAGCTCACACAGTTGTAGAGTTTCTACTTGAGGATCTTGAATTGATGTTGGAAAAGGCTAGTTCCCCATGTTCAATGCCTGTCAAAGAAAATCAAGTTATGATTTCTCTCTTTGAGAATCTCAAAGTCATAAAATCCTTCCTGGAAAGAACAAGAGAATCCCCCTTTGACCAAAGGCAACTCCACTTTTTCTTGGTTACAGAGATTAGAGAAGTGCTCTTGAAGATACTACAATCCGTGGACCCTTATGTAATCAATGCTCTCACGAAGAATGGTGGAATCTCTGGAATGGAGACTGGTAGTTTGTTCAAGAGTTATCCAGAGCTTGCTCTTCAAGCAAAACAGATTGAATTATTCAAGAACGTGATCTTGGAAATTCCTCATGATGCCTTGAGGTCTTCCATGGAATCCAATGAAGTGGCAGAAGTTTCAGGTGAAGTTTCATCAATAACCAAGAGCAGCAGTTCCATTCAGTTGGAGGAAGACAACATGGTAGGTTTTGATGATGAAGCAATCACACTGCTGGACAGGCTTACAGGGGATCAGAAACAACTGGAAGTGATTTCCCTTGTTGGGATAGCAGGAATTGGCAAGACGACTTTGGCTAAAAGATTGTACAATGATCCACGAGTTGTTTATCACTTCCATGTTCGCGGATGGGCTTGTCTAGCAGAAGGACAGAAGGTAAAGAATGTGCTTTATAACCTATTAAGTTCAATTACCCTTGACAAAGCCTCTCTGCATAAAATGAATAATCAGGATATGGGAGATAAATTATACGAGTATTTAAAAGGAAAGAGATACTTTATTGTCCTTGATGCTATATGGGGTTCATTCATTTGGAATTCATGGTTGAAACAGTATCTTCCAGATGATAATACTGGTAGTAAAATTCTTGTTACTTGTCGTATGCAAAATGTGGTTTTAGAAATAAGTGCTCCTGTTTCCATCCATAATTTGCAGTTTCTTGGTCAGAATGAAAGTTGGAATTTATTTGTGTGTAAAGTTTTTGCTCCCAATGAAAGCTGTCCTAGAGAGCTAATGGAATTAGGCAGTGAAATTGTTGGAAGAAGCAAGGGACTGCCCCTTGCAATTGTAGTTTTGGCTGGAGTAGCAAAGAAAGATAAGACGCCAGAGTGGTGGACTTATATTGTCCAAAATATTGGTTCATGTATACATGGTGAAGAGGGACAGTTCATAGATATTTTAGCATCAAGTTATGAGCACTTGCCTAATCACCTAAAATCCTGCTTTCTTCATATTGCATCATTTCCACAAAACTATAAAATCCCAGTGAAGAAGTTAGTGTGGTCGTGGATTGCAGAGGGATTTATAAAGGACACTAGAGAAGAGAAACTAGAAGATGTGGCAGAGGATTATCTGAGAGATCTTGTTGATAGAAGTTTAGTTGTTGTATCCAAGAGAAGGTCCAATGGTGGCATAAAGACGTGCTATATCCATGATCTGTTGAGATATTTATGTTTCAAGAAAGGCAAAGATAGCAAATTGTTTTGGCCAATTTGCAGATATCGACAACTTTCTCTTTTCTCGCCTTCCCATCCTACCTTGTATAACTATTTTTTTGCATGTGCTGCAGAAAATAAATTGATCCATTGCCGCAAGAAGCAAGAGCCAACTTCTGAATGCTTCCATTCTTACAGTTTCCACCATGTCCAGTCAAATCATGTCAATACCACCCACTTAAGTATATATCTTGATGAACAAAAGTCCCTTGTATATAAGCTTCTCAGAGTGTTGGATTTAGAGTACATCATCCTAGAAAACTTCCCCATGGAGATACTGCAGCTAGTTCACCTAAAGTACTTGGCACTCCGGATTTTTTGCCTCAGATATCTATCCCTGCTGTCAAACTTTTGGAACTTAGAAACTTTCATTCTTTGTACTGAAAAAGCAAGTGTGACTTTGCAACAAGATATTTGGAAACTGGTAAAACTAAGGCACTTGCATATCTCAAGTGAGCTGGAATTTGAAGATTCTGGTTTGAGCTCCTCAAGTCCCTTGATGTTGTATAATCTGCAAACGATTTCCCAAGTATGTCCTTCAGGTGGTTCTTTCCAGAACATATTGGCGAGAATGCCAAATCTTATAAGGATGGGATTGCATCTAACTTTGTCAAACAATGCCAAAGATTTTGAGTTCCCTGATCTTTCTAGTCTAAATTCGTTAAAGAGGTTAAAATTTGAGTATCAAACTTTAGGTGTGATAAAATTCTGCCTTCCCTCAGCCAAGTAAATTTCCTCCTAACGTAAAGAAGCTGACTCTGGTAGGTAGTCACTTAGATTGGAAAGAAATGTCAATCATTGCAATGCTACCAAACTTGGAGATTCTGAAAATAAAGGACAATTTCTTTAGTGGACCACTATGGGAAGGAAGCGACAAGGAATTTTGTCGTCTCAAGTTCTTGAAACTTTCACACATAAATCTTCAACAGTGGATTGCCTCAAGTAGCAGCTTCCCTTGCCTCGAGCAATTGGTGCTTAATGGATGTCTAGCTCTGGAGGAAATTCCATCCAGCTTTAGAGAGAACTGTACACTGGACAGAATTGAGGTGTATCGTTCATCACAGTCTGCAGTAGATTCGGCTAGGCAAATTCGAGAATCACAGAAATACATGGGGAATGACAAATTGAAGGTCATCATTCACCCGTACTTCAAAGAAAACTAGAGAAACTTTCTAGTTAAAGATGTTTTCATCCAAGCATCGTAAGTTAGCAAGTAGAAGTGCATTGCATTTCATTTTGAGATCCATCTTTCTTTTGATGTATGGCAATTAAAAGTTCAGCTTTCAGCTATTTGAATGGAAGAGTCATCACCTTGTTATCTGGCTTCTCAATCAGCTCTGCTGGATTCTCCTCAATGCGTCAAGATCTGGTGATGTCATGAGCCAACTACATTTAAACATTTATCAGTTGTTGCCGAAGTCTCTTGCTCAATACATAGCATGCTCAACACCTCATGATCATTTCCCACTATGTAATTCAGAAAACTGAATCCAAAACCTTGGTAGTTTCACTTCTTTATTATTCTGCTTTTTGTTTATCCTTGGTCTTTGTCTATACCATATTTTGATTTGCTTCACTTAATTCTTTATCTTATTTCAATTTATCTTGTCTAACATGCCAAGAGCGTAAAATCATACCAATTTAAAGAAAAGAACATAAATAACAAAGTTCGAAGGCTAACTTAGCACGTACCTGTATCTATATTCATCGACACTCCTAAAGAAACGCATGCTATGTCTAGTAGCTTTGGTCTTAGTTTGTTCTTCTGAATATTACCTTTAATGCAACATCTTTCCAGGCTGCTCCAGTTCTGATCATTCATATGATGTCTTTCTCTACTGCTTAGAAGAAGAATTGTGGCTCCATCTAGTGCAAGTGAAAGAGTAGTGAATCTTAAAAAAATCTGAGGTTCTTTCATGCTTTACAAGAATTCATAAGTCAATGAATTATTCACATATGTTATCTTATTCATATCTCCTGTTTTTTAGTCTTCTAAACTGCAAGCCTTAGCTAGACAACGTGTGCTACACTAGCTCATGTAGTGGAAAGTAGAAACTACAATTAGTAGCCGCGAGTTGCTGAAGTTTAGCCAACTTTCTGAATCCAGAAACAAAAACAGAAGAATCAGAGTGTTCAACTGCAGAATTTTAAGGAAATATAAGCACTATAGAGCTGATAAATGAAATCACTGAAACATATAATTGTGTCATATAAAATAGCAGGAAAAATCAATTGTAATAAGACACATTAAACTTGTCTGAATAATTGGCCAATTTGTTTTCAGATTATTTATATTATAACTGGTGGTTTAAAAATATATCAACCACACTAACCATTCAGAGAAGTTTGCAATTTTTCTGGCTATGAGATGTGATCCGTGCTCGACAATGTGAACTGATATTCAGAAGATTTCTCCAAATTGACATACATTTTGTATGTGCAATCAGGATTATTTTTCTAACAGGTTCTGCTTATGGCTTCTATGATACTTGCAGTTCAACTGCAAACAGAGAAAGGATCACTTTTCCTTTGTTTTTAATGTATTCTGGAATAGTTGACAGAGGCTACCTATTGAGTTGAGAAAGTCATGGAATAATCTTTTCCAAATTACCTAGCACATAGAGTAGCATCTGAAGTAGCAGGCCATTGGGTTTTTCTCATAACAGACTTAGTACAAAAATACCTAAATCAGAGTAACAATTTGCCCTTGCCCAATTATTTAAAACTATGCTTCCTTTTATCTTGGAACATTTCCTCAAAACCATGAAATCCCTGTGAAGAAATTAATCAGATCATGGACAGCAAAGGGATTTACCTTGTCTAATGAAGAAAAGAAAGTGGAAAATGCAGAAGAAGGTTATTTGAAAGATCTTGTTGACAGAACTCTAGTGATCTGCTATTTTTACAAGCGCACATAGCCATCATGGAATATTCTAAGGGTCGAACCAGGATGAGTCAATTTTTTCTACTTTAATTATTTTAGAAAATAATAAAATTCAAATTCAAATATACCTAAAATTATAAATAAATAATCATGGCAAATTAAATAGAGTTGAGAAAACACTTGACAAAAAATTAAGGTTTCAGATTTTGATCCAGAGTTTTAATTAATTAGCCAATTATTTTTCTTAATATGGCAAGAATGTATCACACATAGATATTTTAAATTATCTCTCCATACATCTAAATTGTGCTCAATTAAATCTCACATCTCTCTTGAAATCATAAGTATTTAATTAAATCCTTTAAGATCTTATGTGATTTAATTACGCCATACAAATCCTAACCTACTCTCATTATTACGCTAAGTATGTTTATTTATTTAGTACACGATTGTATATCTCTTCTCAGTTCAATACAATTCTTAAAAGCACGTGTATGGTGGCTAAATACAAGCATGTAATTAAAATAAAACAGATAAATCAAGACAAAAGTAAAGAATTTAACTAAAATAATTAACCAATACTCTTTCACAAAATCCTAACCCTAGTAACAGAGTAGTTTAACATAAACATGATATAAATCAAGAATTCAAGAAAAGAAATACAATTTAGAAAATAAAGTAAGAAAAACTTCTCAATTTTTGATTCTCTAGTCCCCGCGTTGATTGCTCATTGATTCCGACTTACGTTCTCTTGATCTTGATCTCTCTAATATACTTTCTCGTCTTAAGAACATTCTAGATAACCCTAATTTAATGCTTTCTCACCCTAAAAGTATTCTAGATAATTCTAATTTTTTAAAATAACCCAAATATGGTAGGACTGGGCTTTTTGGAGCCAACAAAAGTCACATTTGTGCCAAATTCCAATGAAGTCCAGCCCAATGACTGTCTTGCTGTTTGGCACCAGTCATTGGGCGAAGCTGAAACTAGAAGAAGATTGGCCTGATGTCCAATTTCATGTCTGGCGTTGGTTATGGTGAATCCGCCCACGGTCCAAATGATACTCGTTTGTTACTTGTTCCACCTTTGTTCCACTGCTTTTTCGCCAAATTGAGCTCAAATTGAGTCAAGATTGGTCCATTTTCTCTCAATTTGGCTCTCCTCCCTTTTTTTTTTTTTTTTTTTTAAATCCTATACTATTACAATGAGGGATTTTGGGGAAGGGGAAATCCCATTCTATTACAAATAGGGGTGTAAGTGAGCCAAGCCTGCTCGCAAGTAACTCGACACTCGACTCGAAAAATGCTCGACTTGACTCGATTTTATCGAGCTCGAGCTCGAGCTCGAGCTACTCGAGTAGTAAATCGAGTCGAGCTCGAGTTTCAAAATAATAAACTCGAGTGCTCATGAGCTTAATCGAGCATATGTATTAAATATATTAAATATATATTTTGTATTTATAATATTACTTATAACATGTGGATTTGTCAAGAAAAACCTAAAACCTTACTTTTTCTCCATCAACCGCTATTGCTCTTTCTTCTTCACGACTTTTGACTTTCACCAAAAACTCTCCTTCATCCTTCGTCCTCTTTGACTATTTCTTCCATTTGCCCAATTGGTATGATCTCTCTTTCTTTCCATCTTCTTCATGTCTGATGGCTCGTTGACTTATTCTTTAATCAATTCTTTTTTTTTTCTAGTTTCTAAAACTTTTAGCTTCTTGGATCTTGTATCCCAAAATGATGAGTACTGATTATCTACGAAGTGATGAATACTTATTGCTGAAGGCTACAAGATGGGAACCTTATTTGCCCTTTCAACTTCGTTGTTTTTGGGATCCCTGATTGATGACTAGATTTGATATGATTTGTATTTTTTCTTTGGATATTTGTGTTTTAATATTTGCTTTGTAGTTCACAGATTTGTTCATGGTATTTGTTAATTTTATGAATTTGTTGAATTGTGGTTATTGAAATCATAAATTTTGACTTTGGGTTTGGCTTGAAATCATTTGATCTGAGTTCTATTCAGCTTGAAACTTGGTTTGAAAATAATTTTGAAGGGGAAAAAAAAAGAAAATGGGTGCTCGATTGAGCTTGAATACAAGCTCGATTAATACGCGAGTCGAGTTCAAGCCTACATTTGAAGGGCTCGATGAGCTCGAGTAGAGAGTTTCAGAGTCGATCTCGACTTGATTCGATTACACCCTAATTACAAAAGGAACATCTCTTGCTGCTCTTGCCTACCGACCTGGTAAGTTACAATAAATTTTGTGAAATTGGGAACGTCTCCTACTACTCCTGCCTGTCGACCTAGCAAGCTGCAATAAAATTTGTAAACTTGATTGAGGTAGGAATCAAACCCTTGACCACTGGGAAGAAGCCCCAAATGACAAATGGCTCGATCCACTCATCACGTACCTTATATGTGATCATTTTTTAGGGGTAAAATTGTCAAATTAAAATTTATATTATCCGATCTATAGTTATTTACATTTCACCAAATGAATTGTTTTGTCCCTGACATTTCACAAAATAAATTTTTTTTAATCCTTCACATTAAACAAAAATAATTTCATCCCTCATTGACCATGTACAAATAGTTTTTTTAAAATCTATATATATATATATATATATATATATATATATATTTGATTTTACTTGAACATTATAAATAACATGCAATATATCTTTATTTGATTTCGCTTAAACAGACTAATTGTAATTGTATACATGCTATTCAATAAATATATACATGGATTTAAATATAACAATTTTATTTTAAACCCATATATATATTTATTTGATTTTACCATGTGAATCTATTCAATAGTTGTAGTCTTTTTCTTTTGGTGATAATTCATTTATTGAGTTGTGTATAAGGCCATCTAATTAATCGATTCTAATTTGAATTCTATAGTCATGCTAATAAATTGTAATTTAAATCTGAAGTTTTTACTCGCGATTTTTAAGACCAACAGTTGAATTTCTTACTTTATAATCGTTTTACAAAATAATTACGTTCATTTTTGTTCACTATCTCAGCCCAAGAGGAGGAATTTTCCTGAGAACTCCTACTTCCCCGAAATTGGATCTCATTGGCCTTGCTACAATTACCAGTTAATTGGACTGTAAGATGCCCTCCCTTCTGTAGATCCACCCACGTAACAGGGGCAGTTTATGGACGAACCGAACGCCATTGATGCCTCCATTAAGTAGCAAATTCCCTAGAAACTAGAGAACTCACTGCGGAGATGCAGGATTTCACCAGGTAAAGTCGGTGAACTCTTTGGAGGACGCAAGTTCCTCTACAACACCTCTCCAAAATAGAGGACAATCAATGGGGAGGGAATGACCAGTAGCGAACCAGAGAAGACACTGTTGACACAATACAATAAAATTAACAGAAAACTGAATCGGGAGGAAGGAATCGGACAGGAAGAGGAACACAAAAATCTAGAAATTATCCCATTTGACCTTTGGAAGGCTCAACAATGGCGAAATTTCCAGAGGCGTCTGTTAGCAGAGTAACTTCCTTTGCGCACTTTAGCATATGTTACACATGTTATGACATGACCTGTAAAGCTTTGACAAACTGATTTAAATGACCATAACTATGTGAGGAAAATCCAGCTTGAACAGAGTGTCTCCAGAGGAAATCACAAATTTTGGTGAACTTAGGGTTCAAAACCTGAATATTTCTGAACGATTTGGAAAATACGTCGACCGGTTTGGAAATTTTAACAAACTCACAGGCAGCGATAAAATTCTTTCCCATCTCATGATATTCAGCATCAATTTTGTCAAATTCAGATTGCATTTTCTCCCTGCCGATGAAGTGAAACTTGTAGAAAGAGTAGATGAATATTGTGAGGAAATCATACTCCAATTTGAAGCGCTTGATCCTGGACATTGCTAAAGATGTCACGGATGGGTTGCTCTAAAAGGAAGAAGAGATTGAATTCCTTCTTGTTAAATTGCTTCTTGAGGACATTTAATCACTTTTCCACCTCCTTAATTAAAACATAGGGATCATAATCAGATTTGAGCAAACTGGCGAATTGGAGTTCACCAGATCAAAAGAACCTAGAATACTATGTATCAAGAAACCAAGCACCAGCTTTCCAATCCAGCTGCATCATCACATGGTTGATGATTCCATAGTTGTTGGTTCTAGACCAAAATAATCATATAAGTAATAGTAATTTCTCTGATAAAATTTAATAAAGAAATAAACAAAAATCTCATACCTCAATATTGCATTAATAAATGCAAATAATTTGTAACATCAAAAGTTAATTTGGCATGGGTTGATACGTGGACTAGATCTTAAAATTATTGGAAGAGAGCACACGAACAACTTCTGATCTTCAATCCAACTACCTTGAATTTGATAGCTACTAAAAAGTTCGATAGGGTTCAGGCACGTAGAACGCTCTCTTTAAGATTATACGCGCCCTTACGGTATTTTTTTTTTAATCAATGCAGAAGGTCTAGTGCTCCGCCTCTCGGATACAACAGTCCAACTCTATAGTTGTTGTTTCGCTTTGATCTGCACAACCAAGAGAAGTAGAAGCTTCCCAATATCTTTCTTTGTCCAAAGAAAATAGAATGAGGGAGAAAGAAAAGAGTATGAGGAAAATAATATTTAGAATGATCTCTTATTGAGAGAAGTACGTATGAAATTCTCCAAAAAACTTCAATATTTATAGGCTACAAAACCTTTAGAAAATGAGTTGAAAGTCCAATGTATAATGGTAGTTTGAACATATGGAGAGATATTATTCCGATCGAAAAATTTCTGCACTGATAAGGCTGTTTCAGATTACGAAAACTTATTGAAAAGTATTTCTCCAATAGAGATTTAAATAAAAGTACTTATTAAATGTTTAAGTATTTTTAAATATATTGTTTAGATACATAGTTCAATAAGTAATTAGTGTATTGAATATAATTTGAATAATTTTAAATATATTTATCTCTTTATTAAGTTCATAATATAGGATAAAATGATTAGATCTAATGTTTTATTTTTTAAAATACAAAAACTATTACGGAAGTCATTTAAGCATAATTAGTTTTATGAGCTCAACTCCACTTGCCATCTATAGCAAATGAAATCTCGGGTCATTTCTTATTCCCTGAGTAATCATAATTATTAATTAGATATGCAATACTTAAAATCGACAAACAATTCAAAAGGTCAGGCAAAATTTTTTGCCATTCCATAACTCAGAAAGGGTCGTAATTGACACAAATTGAATTCTCAGTTTGCTGCTCCCACAAAGGATCAGTTCCATTTTTGACAAAACAGACATGTATTATATATGTGCCCAAAATAGAAAAAAAAAGGAAAAAAACAGAAGACAAGTTAACACATTTGAATTAATTGTTACAATTTGCAAGCACGTAGACATATCAAATTTCTGCATACACATGCAATAGCTATTTTGCATGCGTAATCGAGTTTCAGCCATAGTCATTGTTTAGGATTTAAAAGTGCTATTGGATTTGTAAGTTGAGAATAATTGAACAAATTTTGAAGTAATGCTACAAATTGAGGTGTGATCTTCTTGGACTTAGCATATGCCCTTTGATCTTCTTGGAGTTGGAAGTGATGGACCTACTATAGATTATCACAAGTTCCCAGTTGACGGCTTTTTGCATTAGAGGACCTGGAACTCTTACAGGTACATTAATCTTAGAAAGGAAGAGCACTTTCTGAAAATCTAAAATCCCTGAGCTCTTTCCTCAAAAGGGTCCAAGAACCATCCATGAGAACCTTCCAATTTAGATTGTATGTGTGCTTGATCAGATGTTGGTGTTGCCATTGACTGTGACATGCACAAACATCTTAAATAAAGAATGAAAGTGTAACTTGGGCAGTTTTCTTGGAAGCTTTTTGGGTGGAAGAATAGGAATTGGAATTGCTTAAAAAAAAAAAAAAGGGACTAATTACACTTTACATCCTTTATGTTTACACAAGTTCTTTACATTTTAGACACTTTACACTCTCTAAAATTCATAATTTTTCCAAATCACGCCGGCCATTCATATTGCGAATGAAAATACAATAATTTATGTACTTTAGTATGAAAGTTTTTCATCATAAGAATTTGATAGTGCACAAGATTATAATAACTTGGAATGTGCTAATAACTTTAAGTGCAATGTTTCAAAAATAATAATTAGAGGTGTACTGGTGCAGCACTTAATTGGTAACTTCACCGTGTATGTCCAAAATAAAAATTCAGGGGGCGCAAACTAGAATTAGTCCAAGACTTAAGACCCTTATTATAGCACAAAAAGATGAATTTTTAGTGCCCCCCAAAAAAAAAACGCATCACTTTTTGCATACACAAGTAACTTGTAACAAACAAATGAATACATGTATATTGAAGAGTTTTAATGTATAATGCTACAGATTGAGGAGTTTTCAAGCCAACATGGACGAATTACAAGTAAATGAAATTTTGATTGGGTAGCGAGTCATACCTTGATTAATCGCGAGATGGACAATATAAGTAGTAATATAATGGTAGAAGTATCAAATTTGGATCCCAACATTATGGGTTCATTCAATGATGGAACTGATACTGCAAGATCAAGAAAACCATATATTATGCTAGACTTATACTTAAAAATTTCACAATTTTTTCCTTTATTGTCTGATAGTACTATTTTTGAATTACCAAAATGATCATGATCCGACAATTAGAAGCAATAATTATCTATCAACGAGTCGATGAATGAGAAAACTGCAACCAATCGGCAAGTTTATCAAAATCTTTATCTTGTATATTATAATAAATTTTTGGATATATATTAAAAATTAGCTTTTGATATTTAAGATTTCCTCTAAAGATACCAAGAGTTGCTTCTTCTCTATTTTTTATTCGATTAAAGGAGTATGAATATTTTTTCGAAGAAAAAATATATTGTCGAAGAGGTTTTGGAATAAGGATTGTTTTGCAAAATCGCACTAAAAGAATACTAGTAATAAGTGAGATTAATGCTCCTATGTTTGTTCTCTTTAGGTTAGGGAACCTGAAAATCATTAGCTCTTGTTGTCTCTATGTTTTACAGCTTCACATTTCGCTAGACTTAGCTTTGTTCGTTGGGTGCTTGTGTTTGATTCATTAACATAGACCACATATTATCAGATTCTATCATGCCACCTCTGCTCTACTCTTTACCAGTTCCATATGTGACGTACTTCTCTGAAAGATATAGTAGAAGAAAGATTAGTATCATCGATGCACGGATCTACGGATTAGTACCTAAAAGGTGTCCAACAAAATTGAATAGTTTCTGAATGTTCATGCCAGATCTGTCCACGGATTCATTGTTTCCGAGTCCATTTTGACACTATTTACATGTCTTCGTTTGTACATTCTTCAAGACTTATTTGTACATTTAAGTCACAATTGTACACAGTCACAAAATTTTTTACAATTTTAGTTTTTATTATGAGAATTTATATATATATATATATATTTATAATTAAAGTCATTATTTGATTTTTTTAGATGTCATCTATTTAAATGGATGGAAATTATTTTAAACATAGCATATTAAGAAAATTTTGGCCCCCCTAAAAAAAAATCCTGGCTCCATCACTTATTGTACATATACATGTTTTATGACGAACTAATCCAACAATCAAACCAATCACCAATCACCACTTTTGCTGGTGTATTATCCACGTTCATAACTGAGAATAGTTCTTTGATGCCGGTTCCTACATATTTCAGAGACTCGATCAGACATGTCCGAGAGCACAACCAGCTTTCTTATCTGGCGCCAAAGGGGGCCGTAAGGTGCAAAACCAAAAGCTGCCTTGTTATGGCCAAGACATATCCAAGGGAGCAAGCATAGACTTTGTTGTTGGTTGTGAAGCATTCTTTGGCAGCTTTCCAACTGCTTACCACCAGGGTTTGGGTTCATTCCCACCCTGATGCAAAATGACTGGGCCATATTCATCCTTCCAGGCTCCTAAGATCCAAGCAACAGCAGCATGGCTGCCCAATTGGCGAAGATGGCGTATGACAGGCCTCTAAAATTCAATCACCACCATTAAATTGGGACGCAGACAACATAGCACACTTTTGCAATATCAAGCAAATAACCTCGCGGCCCTACTATGAACACCACCGTGTCCTTATTATCAGTAGCTTATTCCTCCCCCTTTCCTTTTTGATCCATTGTTTTGGATTGCACGTTTGATCTACCACTCAACTTTCACGTAAATTAAACGTAAAGGTGTAATAATTAAGCAGTGACCCTAAACCTACAATTGTAAGGCTTTTCTTTTTCCTCTTTTTTTTTTTTAATGAAAACCCAATAGAAAGAAAAAAGGACTGGTTTTATGATAAGATTGGTTGCTAAAACCGTAATAAATATTACTTGCTTCAAGGGGGAGATCATAGCGATTCTGTTTTCCTACGATTGGTTTGCAGATATAAGCGCTACAACTACAAGAAAACTATCAATTAATGACATTCAAATGCAGGGGCGGAGCCAAGATCCCATGGTAAGTGGAGTCAAATTTTAATACAGTAAACCTTGGAACCCGTTTTAATTGCTATTTTCTAAAATTTTTGTAGAAAAATATGTTATAGGGATTTGATATATTTGATGTAAAATAGTAATTGAAAAATATGTTTATGAAAAATATAAAAATTTCTTTTGAAGAAAATCCAAACCACCGTGTCCTTAATTGCAGTCCTGGATGTAAATTACTGAGACAAGATATTTGTACTAACTATTATTATTATTATTAGCTTATTCCTCTCCCTTTCTTTTTTGGTCCATTATTTTGGATTGCACGTTTGATCTACCACTCAACTTTCACGTAAATTAAACGTAAAGGTATAATTAAGCAGTGACCCTAAACCTACAGTTTTAAGACTTTTCCCATCGTTGTAAGGCTTTTCCTTTTCCTTTTTTTTTTTATGGAAACCCAATAAAAAGAAAAAATGGATTGGTTTTATGATAAGATTGATTGCTAAAACCGTAATAAATATTGCTTGCTTCAAGGGGAAGATCATAGCGGTTCTGTTTTCCTACTGTTGGTTTGCAGTATATGTGGCAAACCAACCCACTTAACTACATTTACCCATACCCGTCCATGAATAGATAGGTACGAGTATCTTAAATTTTTGTAGATGGATATAAATGGGTTACCCAATAATACCCATTTAATAAATGGGTATTATTGGGTAACTCATCAAACCCAATTAACCCATTTAGAATTCTCTTCCCGCACCCATTTTTTTTTTCAAATTTTTCAGTTTGTCATGATGCTAACTACTTTTGTTTTATTATTATTATTATTTGTTGATTTTATTTTATTATTTTATTTTCTCTTAGTTTGTTAACTTGCTCATTTTTTAGTATTACCAATTTATGATAAGTTTTAGCCTCTTTTCTTATCTTTCTAAAATGAAATTTTAAATTTATATATGAAAAAAACGCTAGGGGTTCAAAATTTTTGGATTAAGTTTTTATATTAACTTTTATAGTACTTAGTTCAAATATTTTTTATTCTTATTATTCAATTATTAAATAATATGTAATTTTGCAACATAGAGTATAAATGAAAAAAAAATTGGTAATTAGGCTTATTGAACATTATAAGTAAATATTTAAAATTAATAATGGGTACAAAGAGCGGTATAAATTGATAACTTAGTTTACAAAAATAAATTTAAATGAGTTTACAAAAAATTAAAATAAATGGGCTATAAATGGGTAATTGGGTTACCCAATTCATTTTTTGACTTACCCATTTATACCCATCTAATTAAATGGGTATAAATGGGTTGACTCACTTATACTCATTACCCATTTTACCCAACCCAAACCCACCAAAGTCACCCATTTTGACACCTCTAGTTTGCAGATATAAGCAATGTTTTAAAAATCAGACCGTTAATTGAACCGGTGAAGTGAAAGGGTCGAGGTTCAACCGGTCGAACCGGTTCAACCTCGGTTCAATGAATTTTTTAAAAAATAATTTATATAAATATATATATGTACAAAATAAGACATGTAATGGACTAATTTAATACTTTATATGATGAAAAGTTTACTATTTTTTAATAACTTGGATTTTTAAAAATAAATTTTTTAAATTATAAGTTAAAACAAATAAATTTCGTCTCAATTTCAATTATATCTAAATCCAACCCAAAAATATCACAATATTTTGAAATTATACAAAATTCACGTCTATGAGAATTTAGATATTGTGAACTTAAATTTTAATTTACGTTTTGGGATTTAAAGATTGCAATTTAAAAAAGAAAGTTTGGAATTTGAAGGAAGTCAAGAGAATCGAAAATAGAAATGTAAACTCGATAAGAAACAAAAAATGAGATAAAAGTGAGTGGTTGTGGCATTAAATACTTTGGGTTTAAAAAAATAATTCTTTTTTAACTTTTTTAAATTTAATGGACGAAAACAAAATTAAAAGATGGAAGAAAATATCAATAAATTAAAAATAAAGAGGTTTGATTAAAAAGGGAGTGACAAAAGAAAAGAGAATAGAGAGAGAGAGAGAGAGTTGAAAATTAAAAAGAAAGAGCCATGAGAGGATGAGATTTTGTAAGAAAAATGGAAAAAAGAAATATGAGTATTTGCTTTATATAAATAAGTTATCAAAAAAAACTAATAAGATTTGATGGTGTAACGGTTAATACATTGGTTTTCTATTACAAAGGTCTTGAGTTCGAATCTTAATAGCTGCATTTTGCAAAACTTAAACCGGTTCAATCCGGTTCGACCGATTTTCTAACAGAGTCAACTATGACATTGAATCGGACCAATGCCATGGCCGATTCGCGGTTCAACTGGTCGAACCGGACTGGTCCAGCCCGGTTTTCAAAACATTGGATATAAGCACTACAACTACAAGAAAATTATCAATTAATGACACTCAAAAGCAGCGGCGGAGCCAAGATCCCAAGGTAAGTGGGGTCAAATTTTAATATAGTAAACCTTGGAACCCGTTTTGATTGTTATTTTCTAGAGTTTTCGTAGGAAAATATGTTATAGGGATTTGATGTATTTGAGGTAAAATAATAATTAAAAAATATGTTCATGAAAAAACGTAACAACTTTGTTTTGAAGAAAATCCAAAAATTTTTGGTAGTACATTAAAACTTCTATAAGGAAAAAAGTAAAAACTACTAGCATTATATGCATATTATTTTTTTTAATAGAACATATTATAGCCGTTAATACTGGTGCCACGATAGTATACTAACACTTAAAAAATCTACAAAACAATTATTAGAGTGACATTTTAGCATGCCATTGTACCACGAATCCATGTCATGAGAAGGTGCCACTAAATCATTTTTTAATGGAACTTGCAAATGTCATTAATTTGAGCTCTCCTATCATTTTAAGTATCATCATTTTCCATGGCACTTTCAAAGGCCACTAAAAAATTGGCAAAATTTGAAAAAATTAAAAAATTAACAATCAAATTAATCATATTGATATCTGTAACTGTTACAACTTAAAAAAATTTCTCCATCAAAAGAAATTCACAACTAACTAAAATATCAAGTAAGAAATAATTTGGATATGCTTGGATAGGAGACTATTTGGGATAATATTTCGAAACAAATACTATAACACTTTTTGGATTTGATAGATGTGAGATAAAAAAATGGTTAAAAATGTATTTATGATACAAGTAAATAAATTTGGCAAATAATAAACTATCCAGACAAACCAAGTGTATCAACTACAATGTTAGTGTACACAAATTCACATACGTGTGTACATAAACCATGTGTAAAAACATTAACTTTTTAAGGTAACGATTTGAATAAGGTGATGTATTCCTTGCTTTATTAACCCTTTGAGATGATTTATTTGCAATCTGCATTTAAATAACAAAGTAAACATATTAGCTCTACTTGAGGATTGTAAAACTACTAACTGAATATATATCCAACAATATCTGAAAGTTTAACAACAACCAAAGTAGAAAGCATGAAGGACTACCTTGAACCTCCCATGTAGCAATTGAAGGCATTCCGACAAAGAAACCTCAGCATTCTCCAATATTCTTTCTAAAATGAAAAGAAATAAAGTATCGATTGGTTAAGATTTGATCCCAAAACTCAAGGAAAAAAATGAATAATCCAATAATTCCTAACACCTGACTATATCTTTTGAATTTAACACCATAATTTTAGATTTGCTTACAGAAGTCATGCTTCTCAGTGTTGGCACGTTTGACCAAACAACGCAGTAATTAAATGAAGACAACATGCATTGCACCTTTTAACTTTTTGGGTATTGCGCTGAGCAAAATGGTTAGGTATAGAGAGTGATTAGGAAGTCTGAAGTATATTTCAATTGGAGGTTCCCCCGATATTTTTGTGGCTAGTCCCACCCCAACTTGGATAACTACTAATCAAAAAAGTAGTGTCTATGCTTGTGAGGGTGTCCTAAAATTATAGAACCACAAAAAAATCCTAGAAGCCTCTTTATTTTGGGTGAAAGTCTTACTAGTATATACCTATATATACAAACACATTCAGGGCATGGGTCATTCGCTGCTATCTATCCTTTACTGAAAACCCTTTTTTAAGAAGAGAAGACCAGAAAACAAAATGATGGGTGTGATCAAAGGGGAGTTTGAAGTGACCATAAGGAAGAATGAGGTGGTGCCACCAGCGATGCCAATGCAAGAGTATAGACTGCCGCAGTCCAACCTTGACTTGCTCTTGCCTCCCGTCAACCCAAGCTCAATCTTTTTCTACAAGAAGCCCTTAGATGAAAAGTTTACATTTGACTGCATGGTTGGAATTCTCAAGACAGCCTTGGCTCAAACATTAGTGCATTACTATCCACTTGCTGGAGAAATGGTGCAAAACGAAGCCGGAGAACCTGAGGTTCTGTGCAACAACCGTGGCGTGGACTTCATTGAAGCATTTGCTGATGTCCAGCTTAAAGACCTCAACTTCCATAACCCTGACGAGAGCATAGGTGGTAAGCTCGTCCCAGCATGGACTCGAGGCATGATGGCTGTCCAGGTGAATCTATTGGAAAACCATTGCTAATTAAGCCGTTTTTTATTTTGAGCTGTTACTTATTTTTATACGTTTTATTATCTTGATTTCGGGTGGAGGGATACAATCCTAAAAATCGTTCGTCCAAGCCAATATCTTAAAAACTCAACAGAAATGCTCAAATATGTTCTTAGGTTGTCGACAAGTAGTACTACATAGTCATGGTCATGAATGAGTGATAATTCTACCCCTTGCGTTTTCAAACTATGTATGGTACAATCGCTTTCAACTTAAAGGACTTGTATCCAAATTGCCATATACAACAAAGTTGTACTACTCAGTAGTTAGTACTAAAAAATTGTACAATCCAGGAGGAAGGGAAGCAAAATTTTCGGAGATAAAGAGTTATTATTTATACCCTAGATAGAACTACTATTTAGGTGGATCGAATCTCGTATATCAACATGCGTTTATCAGATCTACTGAAGAGTTCTCTATAATTAAATGGAGTTGTAATTCCCTAGCAAAACGAAAATAAATTCTCAATAATTCTGAAAACTTGAAATCTTGGATAGTATTACAAATGCAGACATTATGAGCCGGTCAGGTTATCTTATGCAGTTCTATATTACTAGTGAATCTAAACTGGAATACGTGAACTTGACATTGTTCAACTAATAGCCATGGAAGCTAATAACGCAGGTTACTGGACTCAAATGTGGAGGACTTGTGGTGGCATACACGGTTGATCATCGACTGACCGATGCCTACTCTTCTCAAATGCTTGTTCTGTCATGGATAGAGCATGCTCAAGCCAAACCTCTTTCTCGGATTCCATCATTTCAACGATCATTGCTGCTCCCGCGGCATCCTGGCCACTATGATTCATCTATTGAAAAAGTGTATCTGCCCATCTCAAAGCTACAACTTGAAGCCAATTATCATGATGATCAAGGGGACATAAGCCGTGTATACTATGTGGAGGCCAAACAAATAAGTGAACTCCAGTCCCTAGCCAACAATCCTAAAAACACTGGCATTGGAGGTAAGAGGACCAAGCTTGAATCCTTTAGTGCCTACTTGTGGAAGATACTTGCCTCAAGTGTGGATAAAAGCCACGAGAAAATCTGTAGGATCGGTATCATTGTTGACGGGAGGTCTAGATTGGCAAATGGAGATGAAACTAAAGCTGAATTGATGGAAGCATATTATGGTAACGTGCTTTCAATCCCATTTGGCGAAAAGAAAATTGAAGAGCTTAAGAAGAAGCCATTGAGTTGGATAGCAGATGAAGTTCATGATTTCATCAATGGCGCAACTAACAAGGAACATTTTCTTGGGGTCATAGATTGGGTTGAGGCACATCGCCCTGAGCCAGCATTAGCGAGAATGTATGCCACCAGGGTTACAGAGGAAGGGCCGGCCGTTGTCATTTCATCAGGGCTGCGATTTCCGGTAACGGAAATGGATTTCGCATGGGGCGTCCCGGCCATTTTGTCGTATTATTTCCCATGGGGTGCCCAAGCAGGTTACGTTGTGCCAATGCCAAGTCCAATTGGTAATGGAGATTGGATTGTGTACATCCATATGCTGAAGGACCAATTGCATTTCATTGAAAGTGAAGCTCCCCATATTTTCAAGCCCTTGACTTCCACATATCTTAACCTGATGTGAGTTACAAAAGGGGCGTAATCACTTCGAGTTTTTTTATTGAATTAAAAAAATAAATAACTGAGTGCTTTTTTATGTATGTACCTTGTATTCCTGCACAGGATTGTATCTTGAACCCGTTTGAATTCGTGTTGTCAATTCTCTTCATGAAGTTACTCTTGTCCTATTAAAAGTGTAATAATTTTCATTTTAGAATGTTCCAAAATATTTGTTATATTAACAAAGTTAAAGTTATCTTTTATCTCTCTTCCCAATATTGCTCTTTCTTTAATTAAATGCAAGTCAAATTCAATTTTTTTATTTTGAGGATAAGAAAGTCAAATCCATCTTCTATTTCTCTTTCCAATATTGCTCTTTTTTTTTTTAATTAGCTGCTTGTTGAATTCAAATTCAAAATTTTTTTGGAATGGAAAACACTAACATCACAATCAGAGGAGTAATTTTAAAAAATAGATTCTCGAAAAGCGACAAACAAATTGGAATGGAAGGAATGCTATGTTGCTTCCAACTAATTGTTAAGCTCTTTGTATGGGTATATTCTTTCTACAAATTGAGATACTCAATCCTACATCAGAAATTTAAGAGATGTGGGACTAAGTTATAAGTAAGAGTCTAAGCATTCAAATCCAATTTGATATATCTATTTTGGACTAACTAGGACAGTGTCAAAATAATTGGATTTGGATGCTGAGACTCGAGTTGCACCTTGGACAACCAGGTTTAGGGTGTGATATCCTTTATATATATAAGAAGCACTTGGCGCTTCTACTGTTGCTGGAATTTCAAGTGTATCCAGCTGCTTCAGACTATTGTACGTTCAAGTGCATTGATCTGGCTTTGTGCGCTGTACATTGTACATGGGAAGGTTTTGCTTGTGGTCCACTTTTCCTTTATAGGGAGGACTCCTGCTCAATTGGTTGTGGACTGTGGACTCCACTTTGATTATTTGTATATATATAAAACTACAGACATTATGGAAGAGAAATGACTCTATTGGCTATCTCTCTCATTGAGAGCCTCTCTCTCTAACTTTTAGAGAATCCCTCCTTGGTGTAGGAGAGTGGGAGCAAAAGTTTTCAAAGTTTCAAAGTTTCAAAAGTTCAAAACTCAAACACAAATCCCAAACACTGCTCTTCTTTGGCACCAACCCAAAATTCACCATAGAATTAGCAATCTTGAGAGTAGACAAAACCAGAGTTTCATGTTTATTTATTAGAGGAGTAAATGCTTTGGACAAAACATGATCCATTTAGACAAATTTATGGAGCACTAACCTTTTCGGAATTTGGACTGTCGTTACTCCTCTCTCTCTAGTCTTGGTTTTTAATTTTGAGCCGGTCGGCTCCCCTATAATAGAAATAATATCTACGTCTTTATTGTTGTCTTTAATTAGGATTCACTGATAACATTGCTTGTTTGTCTGTTTGGCTCTAACACAGGTTTTTTCAGCTGAGTGTTCAGAGGTCTAAGAAATAGTGCTTGGCCTCTATGGAAACAAAACCCACAAAGATGGAAGAAGCCTTAACAAGAGCATTCAAAAGGTTCGAGCTGTCAAAAAAGGAATTGAGGGTGTGGATCTGAGCGGCGATGATATCGAAGAAGACGTATTGGGATGTTATGGTAGTTTGATTGGAAAGCTTATAAGGGAAAAAATAGCTAACTTCATAGGGGTCAAGAACTTCACAAATCACGCATGGGGTTATCCCAGAAAGATGAAGGTAACTGAGTTAGATCCCAACCTGTTCCAGTTCCATCTAGAAGAAGAAGAGGACAAGAAAAAGATCTTGACAGGGGGTCCATGGATAATGGATAACCAGGTGCTTGTAGTTAAGGAACGGGAAGTGGGAGGTGTGAAAGAACCACAAACTTTTTTCAGTACGCTTTTCTCTGGGTACAACTAGGGAATCTACCGGTCCATTGAATGAGCAGAGAGGTGGGTTTTAAGTTAGGAGAGATCTTCAAGTCAGTTAGGGAGGTGATTCTCCCAGCAAATAGAGGGAAAAAGGGAAGACACATGAACATAATGGCTGAAGTGGATGTCACTAAACCACTGATTCGAGGGACAAAATCCAAAAGTAAAGAGCAAGCAGTATGGATAGAGTTCAGATATGAACGATGCCCGGACTTTTGCTATAGTTGCGGAATCATTGGACACAGTGACAGGACTTGTAATGTGGCGGGAAGGGAGGAAACAATGCAGCAAGAGGAGCAGTATGGCCCATGGATGAGAGCTGGGAACATTATGGCATCACCTTTAAGGGGAAGAGTGGAACTAGTAAAAGCGATAGAAGGAAAGAATATGGGAACTGAGGACAGAAGCTGTCAGTTAATAGTAGGGGATAGAGAAAAGGAGGATAAGACAAAAACTGATAAAAGAAGTTATGTGGAACTGGAGAGTAAGGAAAGGAAAGATCAGGAACATAGGACGAGGAAGGTATACAAAGAGAGGTGGGCTGAAGTCTTAAAGCACCAGAAGGGTGAGGAAAAGGAGAACCAGAAAGGGGAAAATATGGACATGAAGAAAAAGAAAAAGAGGAAAACAAGGCATGTGAGGAATCCATAGAAGGGAGTATGCTGGAACAATTTGTAGGGAACGAGGATATGGAGGTAGAGATTAAAGGAGAGGAAGCTGGAAAAAATATGATAGTGGCAGAAGCAAGTAAAGGACTAGAGGCAACGAAAATGAGATAGGAAGGAACACTTGCTGATGGTAGCAACAAAAAGGAGGCAAGAAGCCAATTCAAAAGAAGAGGGAGGCCAAGTAGGACCCTGCTACAAATGATTACAAATACGGAGGTGATGAGGGAACTGGGGGGAAAAAGAAAGGTAGAAGGCCTACTACAAGGGACACAACCAATGGAGGAGGATGATGCTGTTATCCCAAAGGTAAAAGTCATGAAAGTGGAACTACACAATGTTAGGTCAACTGGGGAACTGGAGGCTAACCCCTATATGCCTCCAAAGTGTAAATGAAGGCTATGGTGTGGAATTGTCGAGGTGCAGGAGGCCCCTTGACAATTCCCCAACTGAAGGAAGTATTAAACTTCCACTCTCCTAATGTGGTGTTTTTATGTGAAACAAAGAATCAGGAAAAGTTTATGAAGCAAGTGCAAAGGAGGATCAGGTTTGAGAATGGTCATTTTGTTAACTCAATAGGAAGAGCAGGGGGACTTGCGTTATTCTGGAACAATGATGTGCTGATTGACCATGTAAGTAACACTGACTGGTTCATTAGTGCCCGTATTAAAGATAAGGAATCAAATAGCCATTGGTGGCTGGTGTGTGTATATGCAAGTACTGACAGTAATATTAGGAAGGAATAGTGGAAATATATAGAGGAAAGGAAAAAGGAATGGGGAGAGGCTTGGGCAATTGTGGGGTATTTCAATAATCTGAAGTCGAATGAGGATAAATGGGGAGGAAGAGAGAGAGCTGAAGGAAGCTTCAGGGATTTTAACAGTTTCATAAGAGGAAATAACCTAATTGATTTAGGATACCAAGGGGTACCATGGACCTGGAGTAATAGCTAGGAGGAGGATGGTGAGGTGAAGGAGAGACGGGATAGGTGCCTGTGTAGTACTGAGTGGATGCAAAAACATGAAAAGGCAAGGTGTAAACATGTTGAAACTGAAGCTTCAGATCATCTCATGCTGATTGTAGACACTAATTCAGAGAACAACAGGAGAAGAAGGAGGTTCTATTTTGATCAAAGATGGACAAAGAATCCAGAAACAAAGGAAGTGATTCAAGGGGCATAGAGTAAAGATCACTCAGGGTCTAGAATGTTCAAAGTGACCAGGAAAATAAAGGAGTGTAGAATTGCTATTTTGGAATGGAGGAAAAAGGTGCAAGGAAACTCCAAAGTAAGGATAAAGGAATTAAAAGAGAAATTGAATGAGGTAAAAGAAGGAAATGATATAGGAAAGAGTGGTCGAGTTGCAGAGCTAAAATCTCAATTGAGCAAAGCATACAAGGAGGAAGAACTATATTGGAGCAAAAAATCAAGGAGCAAATGGCTCAAAGAAGGTGACAGAAACACTGCTTTCTTTCATACAACTGTGATGGCAAAGAGGAGAAGAAACACTATCACTACTTTACAGAAAAATGGTGGGACCTTATGCAAGGATGAAAAAGAGATTGAGGAGGAACTAAGTGAGTACTACAAAGACCTTTTCTCCACTACAAGCCCTGACAACTTTGAGGACATTCTAGCAGAGATATCAAACACTTATCAGACCAGTGGATGAAAAAGAGATCAGACAAGCATTGTTCTCCATGCATCCTAATAAAGCACCAGGGACGGATGGTATGTCTCCACTCTTTTTTCAACACTACTGGTTTATCATTAAAGAGGATTTAGTGTCTGCTATAAACAGTTTCTTTCATACTGTTATCTTCTCAAAGTTGTGAATGAAACTATCATCTCTTTGATTCCAAAAACTGATACACCCAAGTCTGTTGTGAATTATAGACCTATCAGCTTGTGCACTGTCCTGTATCAGATCATTTCAAAAATCATTGCAAATAGACTGAAAAAGGTACTGCAGCATTGTATAAGCAATTCACAGTCTGCATTCATCCCTGGCAAACAAATTCTTGATAATGTTGTGGTAGCTCATGAAATACTCCATTTTTCAAAAAATAGGAGAAAAGGAAGTGTAGGTTTCATGACTGTAAAACTAGACATGTCCAAAGCATACGACAGAGTTGAATGGAAATTTATGGGGAGACTTATGATGAAAATAGGTTTCTGTCCAATTTTTGTCAACTGGATCATGGTTTGTTTGTCCACAGTGTCTTACTCCTTCAATTTAAATGGGCAAAAGGTAGGATATTTGCAGCCAAGTAGAGGGATTAGACAAGGGGATCCTTTATCACCCTATTTGTTTATTATATGTGCTGAAGGATTGTCCAGTCTTATTCACAAAGCAGTGACTGAGAAGGAACTAACAGGAATCAAAATCTGTAGGGACAGTCCTGCAATTTCTCATCTATTTTTTGCAGATGACTCTCTACTTTGCTACAAAGCAAGCAAACAGGAGGCATTGAAAGTGAAAAGCATCTTGAAAAAATATGGCAAAGCCTCAGGACAGGTGGTGAACTTCGACAAATCAGCTATCTTTTACAGCAAGAACACCACTGATCAGAGGAAGAAAGACGTGAGTAAGGGACTAGATAACATGAAAGAGGTGAGGAATGGAACATATATGGGGCTTCCAATGGCAATTGGAAGATCTAAGACACAAGTTTTTGGCTTTGTGAAGAGCAAAATCAGCAACAAACTACAAGGGTGGAAACAAAAGCTACTAAGTCAAGGGGGAAAGGAAGTACTCATCAAATCTGTCATTATGGCTATGCCAACATATGTAATGGCATGTTTTAGACTCCCTAGAGGTTTATGTAGAGAAATCACAGCAAGAATTGAAAGATTTTGGTGGGGAAAGGGAGAGAGTGAGGCCTGTGTACATTGGGCAAGCTAGAAGAAACTGTTAGAAGTAAAGGGAAAAGGGGGAATAGGATTCAGAGACTTAGAAGCTTTCAATACTGCCTTGCTGGCAAAGCAAATTTGGAGATTCTTAACAGCCCCAAATTTGCTAGTAAGCAAGGTAATGAAGGCAAAATACATGAAGAACCCAAACTGGATGGAGAAAAGTCCCTCAAACTCAGCTTCATGGAGTTGGAAGAGTATACACAGTGCTAAAACATTGCTGTTAATCGGGCTATGGAAAAGAATTAGAGGTGGAAGGTCTGTGAGTATATGGAAAGATAAATGGATAACTGGATCAGAACAAGGTAATGTGACCTTCACAAAACCTGAAGACTGCCAGTTAGAATGGGTTAGTGAGCTGATAGAAGAGGGGAAATGGAAAAATGAACAACTCCAGAAATGGTTTTGCAACAAGGATGCTGAGCTAATCAAAGGCATCCCCACTAGTATAGGAAGAAGAAAGGACAAGTTGATCTGGTGCTTTTCCAAGTCTGGATTATACACTGTGAAGACTGGGTATGCAGTAGCAAAACAAATAAAGGCTAAACAATGTAGACAGGGAGGCCACGATGCTGAGACTAGTTGCGAAATAAGAAAGCACAGTGTGTGGAAAAAGTTGTGGCACATGAAGATAAAGGCAAAGCTAAAACATTTTATGTGGAAATGCCTACAGAATTGCCTACGAATAAATGAGGTTATGTCCAAAAGGCTGGGAAAAGGAGAGGGAAGATGCGACTGCTGTGGGGAAGCTGTGGAAACCATTGAACACTTGCTATTCTCTTGTACAAATGCAGCAAAAGTATGGAAAATGGCTCTAGTCAGGTGGGATGGATTACAAGACAAACAGCATAACTTATGGCTCTGGTGGGAGAATGCAACTCAATCACTCTCGATGGAACAAGGACATGATAGAGTAAATCTCACCATTAACATCTTCTGGCAAATCTGGAAAGCCAGAAACAAAAAAGTTTTTGATAATGTTAACCAGGAACCACTCAAAACAGTACAGAAAACACATGGTGAGTGGTTGGAGTTTGAGCAAGTAAAGGAAATAGAATAGGAGAGCATCACAGGTCCGAACAACAGTGAACACCAAGCAAGAAGAGAACAACCAAGGGAAGATGTGGTATGTTTGTATACGGATGCTGCAATATCAACAAAAACGATCAGGACTGGATAAGGGATAGTAGCAAGGAACTGGAAAGGAATGATTATGAGAGCCAAAGGAATTGTAAATCAGAGGAAGGGAACAACAAGTAAAGAAGAAGCTCTCTTAGTTAGGAATGCACTACTGATGGCCAAACAAGCAGGATGGACCAAAATTATAGTCCATACTGACTGCAAATCAGTAGTTGAACAGATTAACAGATACAGTGAGTATGACTACAGCATTGCAACTATCATAGAAGATGTGCAGGAACTTAGATCAGGCTTTGACAGTTGTAATTTTGTGTTTATTCCTAGAACAGAAAATGATATAAGCCATGCACTAGCTCAGTTTGCAGTTAAGCTGGTGCATAATATCGAATGGGAGCATGATTTCCCTATATGGCTGATAGATTTAGTGAAGAAGGAAATGAGGGTAGTATCCCCTTTTTGTAATTAATCCTTGAAATATCAAGTGTTAATATTTATAAATCTGTTATCGTTTGTCGGAAAAAAAATGAATCTATTGGCTCCATTGAGTTAGCAAATTGACATATGAAATTAAATTCTCACACTGGTCTTATGAAAAATTTCCTTGGCTAGGAATTTGAAGTTTTGGAATTAACGCTTTTATTTCATAAATGATATCATTCTGCAAGTAATTGAAATTACTCAATTATGGTATATGTGCATTGCGAATTTTCTCTTTTCTAAATTTCTAAATTTTTTAAAATTGACATATGAAATTAAATTGACAATCTTTTGGGTTTCATGTTTCGCAATTCCATGAAAAATCAAGACCCTGTTTGACAAGTAAGTTTTTTTGGTGTTTGTCTAAAACTTTACTGTAACTTACTATAGATGTTTTTTAAAAAAATTTTGAAGTGTGTTTTTTTTTTTAAATATTTTGAAGTGTATAGTTTTAAAATTTTGAGAAGTTTTTTGAGGTCACTGTAGTTAAGATTTTTAAAAAACTTGTAGCAAACAAACTTGACAAAAAACTTGACTGCCAAGCAAGGCCCAAGAATTGTGTTTTGGGTTTCATGTTTCATGTTTTGATGATTTTTGCGTAACAAGACTGTATTATGTAGACCTAAGAATCATGAAAGAATCAAGAATTGTGAAAAAAATAACAAGAAAAAATTATTCTAAAAATTCGAATTTGGGAATCATTTTTGAAATTAACGCTTTTATTTATTCTTATACAAAAGAAACATTTTTCGTTTCTCTACTGGAGCGATTTTCAAGTGCAAAGCCGTGCTTCAGACCATTATATTTTCAAGTGCATCAGTCTGCTTCTATGGGTTGTACTTCGTTCTTGGTCACTATATCAGGTGTTAAGACCAATTTTGGGTGTCCATCAAGTGCCATATAAATTTGAAAGAAAATTAATGTCATGTGTAATTTACGGTTTAATCCATGTAGATGCCTTTTTGGTGGTCAAATTGGTGGTCGCACCAAAGATAGTTTTAACCTTTCAATTATATTTGACAGCAAGGTTAAATCATTATCTGTCATTACCAAAACTTTGTTACCGTGTTGCCCTTCTAGATGCTGATTATGTGGATCGTTAATTCCTGACCTTAACCATTTTTGTAATTTCATACTTGTTGGTCTTTAGACGCCACTACTTCTTGCATCTTACTGATAATGATGCATTGATGCGATAGTGTGTATTTGATAGACAAACGAAGTTTCATGCAAGTTCCTCTGTATATTCAAGGATCAAGTTACTTGCAAATTTCTGTATATATTCAAGAAGAAGAACTTCCAGGGGTTTTCCTTCGCTTGTTTAGGAGAAGAATCAGGTATTCTTTTGTTTTTCGGAAATTTTTTTCACTTCTCCGCCTGGTTTTTCTTTGCTGGTTTTTTGCTCACTTGTTTCAGGTTTATCTATTTATGTTCATCTACAATTTTTGGTATTCACCTCTTTAATGCTCACGTGCATACTGTGCTCAACTTTCTTATCTTAGGTGCCAGTGGATTTGCTTTTGTTATCTTGGTTTGGTATATCAATGGAGGTATTCTGCTCCTTTTTGTGTTTAGTTCACTTTATTCACTTGCATGCTTAGTATGTTGAGTTTTGGGGATCTAGTTTGCAAAATCTATTTTACCCTTTGATCCACATAGCCTACAACTCTTGCTTTTGGAGTATGCGTTATCATCTCACTCCCCGAGAAACCGCTTGTCATGACTATATTCAAGGCGACGACTTCTTGTGCCAGAAGTTGAGAAAATATTTCTGCTTTGTCTCCTGCTTCTTTGTTTCCTCTTGTGGTTCTTGGTCTTACTCTTTTCCCCCCTTTCCTGCTGTTTGTTTTTGTTCAAGTAATTCTTGTTTTCATTCATCTCATTACTACATCCTTATGTATCTATTTTCCTTGGGATTTTTGTGCTTCTACTTTTCTTTCACCTTTTTTTTGTGAAGACTTGTTTGCCCAGCAATTATATTGTTATTTATTCTCATATTTTGTTCATCTTTTTTTTCTTGAATTTAAACTTTTGAACAGGTGGGATTCCTTGACGGAGGTTGTGGATTTTCAGCAAATATATCTATCTGTGATGGTAACGCTTTTGTATATATATATATATATATATATATATATTAAATATAGTGCTGATAATAGTTAGTTTTGGTGCAACTTTTTAGTTTGTTCTTGAGGGTTTTAGAGATATCAACTATGATAGTTTTCCAATTTTTGGGTCTTATTATTTTTGCAAGTGTCACGAAGAATCTTACGCCTCAGCCAGGAGCTGGTGGTTTTGATATTCCCATTTTTGGATGAAAAGAAGTCCAGTGATAGAGGTAGAGGTTTCATTGTCCTAATCTTATGTTCTAAATTAAGCCTAAAATTTTTACTCCAATTTCATAAGTATTTTGTTAATTTTTGGGTATTCCGTGTAATTGTTGAGAAGGATGAGCATTTTCGAAAGCTAACGAGGGGAACACCCCCAGGAACAAAGCAAGGAACCACAGTTCAGCTGGTTCTTCTACTGGCCTTTTGGATGTACAACATGTGTTTATTTTTAAGCTATTAATTTGTGTCAAACAACCCGGTGAATCCCTTGCAGAAAATTTACAGAGGACTAGAGAGTGAACCAGACTTGCAATGCAGGATCCTAAGGTGATGTCATGTAACAATAATCTGATCTAGAAGTTCTGCCATGTTGTGAAAATTGTGAGGATGTAATCATAAACTACTATTTGATTAGTGCTTGGAAATTGCAGAGATTATAATCTTGTTCACGATTCCTATTTGATCATTAGGTTGAATTTGGTCTGCAAGTATTTTTGCATTTACATCTATATTTGTATTCTTTCATTGTTATCTGTCAATGTCTTTTGTAGTTCTTCCATGTCTATGAAGTATTACTAATTAGAAAGTTTGTCATCGTAGAATTTGAAGTTACCAAACGCTTCTTATCTGATGTCATTTCTCATCTTTATCATGTTATTTGAAGACTTTTAAATAGAGATTGACATTGTAGGATTTCCACATGGATAGTTTTAAATTAATTCACATTGTTTCCGGTTCTATTATCTACTCATATACATTATCATTGAAGTCCATTGATATAGGAATATCATACTTGTGCAGCTTCTAGATCTTTCTATTTGAGTGATTCAATGTGACTCTCCCTAAATCAACTTCTACACATTACTGTGATCCAGAATAACTGATTGGCTGGTTTCAAAGAGAATTTTTGGCAGCCCTTGATCCCAATCACATGCAAGGAATAGGTTTCTGCTGCTATAGCGGAAGAAGTAAAATTCCTAACTCATTGTCTTTCTTCGATCCCCAAATTTTCTTCCTCACTAAAACATTTTAGTTTATTTAAAAAATTCAGCTACACTTTAGCATGAGGATTGTAGTACACTTTGTTAACGAAGTTGAAAGCTTTGATCTCATTTGCTGCAACAATCAAGTGGAAGTTTTTCTATAGCTTGCTTGTACTTCTACTGTGAACTTGTACTTTAATGGTAGTTTACAAGATAGTTTGCATACCATACTGAACCGCATTTTTGAATCTTAAATGATTGTGCAAATGGAGTTGGTGTGCAAATGAAGTGGGAAAAACGATGCAAGAAGTTAAACATTGCGGGAGACCTGCCTCTATGAGTGGCAAAATCCAAATTGCAGAAGCTTGAAGAACGGGTGTTCTTGGTGAGGGGGAGTTTCAGTGGAACTCATAAGATTCTGGATGAAAAACTTGAGCAAAGAGTAGGTACAAAACATTGAAGAAAGGAAAAAAACACCCAAGACCAAAGAGTAGCAAGAGAGCACCGAAGTATCTTGAAAAAATGAGAAAAATCTCAGAGTGCATTTCTGCCAAATGAGCTGATCTTATAAAAGCTTGTCCAGAAGAACTTTTATTTGATCTTTTTTCTTATTTTGCGATTGAAAACTTTCTTTGACTTAATGATAGTAAATCACATTTGTTTGAGGGCTATTGCATATAACATCCTCATATCAAACAAATGTGATTTACAATCATAAAGTCAAAACACCTGCCGCCTGCGCAACGCGCAGGGAAAACCCCTAGTTATATTATCTAAACAAAACCTTACATGGCTCCTATGCGGGGTGAGTTTAGGCCAGTGATGTTATGGTTCGAACCGTGCGGAGTGATTTTAGTCTGGTGATGTTATGGTTCGGACTTGCATTCTGAAGTTGGGTGACTATGATACCCAATGCTATACCGAAAAGTTAAAAGATATGGGACTAAGGTAAAAATGAGAATTTGAACATTTAACTTTAACTTGGGATATCTAATTTGAACTAGCAAAGATGGAACACGAATAGTTAGATTTGGCTGTTGAGACTTGGACTGCGTCCTGGATCTATAGGCTAGGAACCTGACAAGGCACAGTGCATAAATAGTAAATAGTAAAACTTGGTTGCCTGTGGGCTAGGGATGTGACAAGGCACAATGCACAAATAGCCGAACTTGGTTGCTGAGACTCATGTTGTGACGCCCCCACTTCTCCCAAGGGTGAATCTGAGGGTATCGGCGGGACGCCTGCCCAACTCGCGCCAGGACTCAAAAACCCAAAGCAAATAAAACTATATAAACCAAAAGAATACTATTCACAATATATTCAATCCCAAAAGAGTATTTACATCCTCAAAAGGAGTTATCCCGACTACTATATTATCTTATACTAATAACCAAAATATAAAGTAGACCCAAGAGGGTCCTTATAAAGGTCACTAAAAACAAAAAAAATATCTTAGTTGTCCGGCTATTACAAACCAAGGCTAACTATACTAGTGATAGTGCCAAAAGTTCCCCGCGTCGGTCCCTGTTAAGGAAAACAAAGGGAAATGGGTAAGTTAGATGCTTAGTAAGTAAACAATGGTAAAAACGTAAATTTCACAGTAATACGAACAATTACGTCACAAAGATGTCAAATCGAACATATAAAAGTAACAACACAAGTCAAGGATACAGGTTGGCTCCAAAGCCACGTCATGTGCCAGGTGTGACCTCCTGTCGACACTCCGTCGACCACAAATAAAGGTCCGTAGAACTCCACTTACTCCCACCGTACACCTTATCACCCACACTGGCCAGTCACCTCACAAAATGGCTCGAGCAAACGAAATTGAGCTTGGTTCACAAGCTCGGGTCACAAATTTGATTCACATACTCGGTGAACCGGATTCACAAACTTGGTGACCTCAAACTAGGTTGGACTGATTTCGGCCAAACCCCGGCCGATTCGAATAGTCCATCTAGGTCTTGAGATCGGGCCCACAACTTTATCATATTTCACAAATTTCACAAAAGTCACCCCGAGCTACAAGCTCAAGGGGTTCAGTACCAAAATAATTCATATATACACAGCTCATAAAGAAGCACAAGTACAAATTAGAGTTTAGGTCGAGTGTGATCAAATATACCCTCGCCTAAGTACCCTCTCATCCACACCAAAGCACATAAACAAGTTATACACAAAAACGGCCTGAATACTTACACACAGAACAAGGTTAGCAAAAGCACGAAAATCGCGTCGCGAATGATAGCTAGTAGGCCCCACTGGCTCCGTCTAACTCACCACCGCCTGAAATAGAAGAGTGTACCACATTATTCCACAAACGGCTACTAGAATGCATAAATCAAACAAAACGGCAAATGGCACATGCATGCACGGAAACGGCTTGCGGAAACGGAAACGGAAACGGGCATAGTTGCTGTCCCAATCTGTTTTGATCAGATTTCAGGCTACAGGTATCGGATCGAAGTGCATGAGGTACCGTTGCGAAACTAAGAAGAAGGACTACAACTTTCCTGAAGACATCTCAAGCCAGATCTCAATGGAACTAGGACAAAATTGCACAAAACATTTCCAGCCGTTTCATTTCAGATTACCAAACAGGCCCTGCTTGAACGACCATAACTCATGACTCGCAGATCAGAATCAAGAAATTCCAAAGGCATTGGAAATCTTATTGATAAGGCTATAACTTTTGTGTTTTGACCAAAATCTGAATCAGTACAGAGCATAGGGAAAAACGGGTCCAAATTCCTTGTCAGAACTGGCCAACTTCAAAGGCAGTTCTGATGCCCGATTTTGTTTTAGGTATAACTGGAGCTACGGTACTCAGATTTGGATGTATTTTGTACCGTTTCGAAGATAAAACAAATATCTAAAAATCTTATGAAGACCTCAACACCCAGTTCACACGTTATCGAGGTGAACTGAGCATGGTCAGAAGCAAAATCTAGAAACGCAGCAAAATTCTGGGTTTAGAATAGAAGCGAATGTTTTGGCCATAACTCAGGCTACATAGATCCTTTTAACCTGAAATTTTGTAGACACATCAAGGACTTAAGAAGCTACAACTTTCATGTTTTGGGCAAAACCTGAATCCATACGTAACATAAAGTAAAATGGAGCCAAAGTTCAGATGCTGGGCTGGCCTGTTTCCCTGTTTTGCCAGTTTCAAACGTCGCAAATGCATGGTTCATTTCTATGGTTCTCATGCAAGTTTTCCAACCAATTTCATACCAAATAAACACACATATACCACCTTCTATTTGCCCTACAAGAAAACCGAAATTCCGTTCCCAAATTCATCCCAAAACTTAACAATCACTAACCTTAGTCTAGGCACTAATCTTACTAACTCCAACTAGTTCTAACACTTTAACCAACTACACCCTACTCATCTAAACCCTAACTCAACTAAAATAACTTCCCATTAGCCTAGGGTTTCATGGCCAAATCTGATTTTTACTAAGAATCACCATACAAGTGAAATTAATACACCAATGACTCCATTTCCAAGCTCAAAACCAACCAAAGCAACTTAATAACTCATGAAACCAAAACAAACCCTAGGTCTTCATAGCTCAACCGAAATTTAGGCAACCATAAATCAACAAAATAAACCATAAAATTCGTTCACAAGCATCTTATAAGCAACAAGACATTAAAACAACTCCATGAAACATCATTTTAATCCATCAAAGACCAATCTTAACTTTACCAAGTTTTCAAGTGAGAGTTTTACCTTCTAGTTGCAAGTTTCCTAGGTTGATCTTCCAAAACTCAAGCTCCAAGTTGTTCCTTCAAGATCCAAACTCAAGATGGATAGCTAAAAAAATGATGAACTTGGAAGAATTTTCTTCTCCTTCTCTTGCTCTAGGTTCGGCCAACTCCCTCTCTTTCTCCCTTTGATTTTGTTTTGTTTCTTTCTTAGCTTTATCTCACAAATCCTACAATATAAGCTTAGTCAAAGCATTAGGAGATATTTTCCCTAACAACCAATCACATAAAAGCTTCAATTTTGCTCTTTAGCCCCTTAAACCTTTACTTTGTCTTTCTTACACTCTTGCCCATAAATATATGAAAAGCTTTCACTTAACTCCATAGGTTACAAACTTAATCTAGTCCAAACTAATTAATCTTACTTAATTTCTCTACTAATCACCCCACTAACTTAATCATCTACACTTAATCATACTTTCTCCATAATGAAAACAATTAAACAACAACCTTCATAACAATGGCAAAATTAGGGTTTTAAACCCAACTTTTGCTTTCTAATCTATTGGAACACTAGAGGGTTTACTAGTCTGAGGTTTTCTAACTTTTTAAACTTACTTAACCTATATAAAATAAATCGAATCCTATACTTACGTGTACCAAAACACACTCTAGAATACCAAACATGAATTACAACTCAAATTTGTGATTAATACAAAAACTAGGATTTTATAAATAATCCAATTTAGGGTTTTCTAATAATTTAGTACAAAATAGTACAAAATAGAACAAAATGCTATTAATATCACAAAATTTCGAAATTAAGGACTATCTAGGATCTCACACATGTAGCATCAAGAGACAAAAAGAATAAATATGGAAAAATAAATAAAAGAAACAATTAAAGTTACACAAATCTTATGCCATTGTTAGGCTCATACAAATTCTAAGGGAATTATAAGAAAACAAGGAAAAAGGAAAGACAAAAAAAATAGGTAGTCCTATGTCCCACAATAGGCTCACATGAATACAAAGAATTAAATAAATATATTAAAAATTAACTACTACTTAATTTGACAAATTAAAAGACTAATTCAACTTAATCTTTAACTTTTCCAATACCAACTTACCAAGAACATAAACAAAAACACAGGGTAAAATCTGTAAAGGCCTAAAATTTGTAGGTCAACTTATGAATGAAAATGAAATTATGGGGCCTTATTGTGATTTTCAAAATTCTATTTCTTCGCCAGCGATGCAGCCTAAACTCTCAAGTTTATCTTATTTAAATCCAATCAATGATAATTTTAACTAAACTAACAACATAGAGGATCTAATAAATCAATGATAATGTGCCAAAAATAATCAAAAGATACCAAAGTATCATACCAAAAATAAAATAATGCATTACCATTAATTTGCACCATTTTTTATTTTGTTAAATTTACTAACAATATTACTAACTGAGACCTTATAAATTAGTGATAGTGTATTAAAAGTGGTAAAAAAAAGGTTAAGAGATCGCAATTAAAATAAAACGATACATTGCCATTAATTTTCACTGTTCTTTATTTCATTAATTTTGCAAAAATAGTCATTAATTGGACTTAAATTGAACAAACTTGAAACTTATGAAGCAATGTGTCCAGAATTAAGGGTTTAGGGTGTAAAATGTTCAAAATTAAAATTTAGGGTGCAAAATGAGAAAGTAATACAAGTTTGAGGTGGAAAATGAAATTAGTCCAATAAACATCTATAGCAACAACAAAAAGGTTCCATTAAGATGCTTCTTGCAATTAATTATCTTCCACTTTTAAATATTACTATTCATCTCAATTTCTACAATCCATAGGTGAAAATTTTCACTCTAATTCCAATTTTATTTGTTTAAAGAATTTCACTTATTAAATATAACTCAATCATCCATGATAGGGCGCCTTTTAGTGGGTTATTTCGCTAATATTCCATAGTTATTTGGACTAAATATTGCACTATTTGGTGGGTTCTACTTAGATTTTGTGTTTGGTGTTAATTGCAGGAAAATGTGAAGAAAAGGTGCTGAAAATCAACATTTCAAAAGACTTCCTTACAGTTAGGTGTGCCCACGCCTAACTCCAGTCTTCATGTCCAGACTCTCGAGATTATTTGTATGTGGGAAGCTTCCAAAAATGAAGGAAATAGCTGGCTACAAATTGAGAAATCAGTGGGGTCACTCCGAAGGAAAGTAAAAAGTTGGTGAAGTTGACTTGTAATAGGACTCTCTTTTTTGAAGTGATTGGCATTAGAATACCAATTATTTAGGAGAAAAAGTAGGAGAGAATTAGCTGGATTTTCTCTCTTTGACCGATTTGGAGAGAAAAAGATCAGACTCTCTTTATGCTTTAGAAAAAAGAAACAATTCATTCATTTTTTCTTTGGGTGGCTAAAAACGTAGAGGAAGAGGATTGTACCTTTTTTTCTTTGATTTTTCTTGCTTCTTGGCACAACTTGGAAAAAACAAACAAAAGAGCCACAATTGTTGACTTGTTCCATTTTTTTTCCTCTCTTCGACCGAATTGGAGAGACATCAGACTCTCTTTTATGCTTTTGCTAGAGACAAATAAAGAAACGATTTTTCTTGTTCTTTCTTTCTCGATTGACCGATTTTGGGAGACAAGAATTGACGACTCTTCTCAATTGTTTTGCATGGCTTGTTCTTCATTAATGGAGAACTAACATCTTATTTCTAGTCAAAGGGATAACTGAACATTTGGTTTAATAATAATTGTGAGATTTAAATTATTTTAACTGTTTCTTTCATTTATTAGTATTTGTATATTTTCTGTTTTTAATTGTTATAACTATTGTGTATGATTGAATAGTGCGCAATATTTAATTATTCACATAGTCTATTTGTTGATTGGGGGTAGTTGAATCCGTAGTTGTTTGATTACTTCCGTTCCGGTAGCAACTGGTATAATTGGGTTTATGTCAGGAAAACATACGATTTAACTTAAACATACCCTCGTTGCATGTTTGTTAGTTAGGATTGGGCTTTTTTAATTCTTAATACAATTCAAAAATTAATTTCTATGGTCGTACCTAGGGTTATTTCTCAATTAGAGAAATAATTAACGGTCGTACCTTGACTATCGAAAAAGTAAGAAAAAGCTGGTTGTTTATCGCGCATATGACAGCTATAACCAATCTATTAATGAATGTTGGAATTATATTTGAATCGATGATCAGTTGCATGAACATTTCTGAAGTGTATCCTTGGCTAGACTTTCTCCAATTATTTCTCTCAATTAATTATTTTTCGCGTTTAATTTATTTAGTTAGCGTTCCTTTGGCATCTAATTCTCAAACCCCCCGTTTGTCTTGGCTTAAAAAGAAACAAACTTTTCCCCAGTCCCTGAGGAGACGACCCTACTTGCCACTGTCTATTAGTTAGTAATTTTGGCAATTAGTCAATTCTAGTATATCGGATTAAGCACGCTCTTCGGAACCAAGGTGAATCAAATAACCCATTGCACATCTAGAGTCCCTGCTCCAGTACTTGAAATTGATTATTAGCTGCTTTTGGTGGTAGTTAGATTTTATTATTATTATTGCACAGGCTCGACCCCTGTCAATCCACTATTATATGATAGCCCAAAGAGTTAAACTAGGCTTTCGAGATTCTTCTTCTTCTTTGTTTTTGGTTTCCTAAAAGGTTATGTCTATTGGGTATTCGTTAATATACACTTCAGGTGTTAGAATTTTTTAAAAGATAAAGTCAATCTGGGAAAGTATATAAATACAAGAGAGATATTAATTATTAGTGTGTGCATATATCCAACAGATTGTGTGGGATTTAAGTGTGTTAAAATAGGCACTCATTAGAAAACAATCCTTTTTGGAAAGTAATAGGCGTTAAAGATTAGAGGTAACATATAATTAAGTATATCTTCATATTTAAATTTATTCCTCAAATAGAATATTATGTGCTAGCATTACATAAAAGCCATATGAACCACAAGACGGGGACGCAAGATTAAGCTTAATTGGTTCTTACATCCTAGACAAAAGAACTTTCTAAATTTGTCCTGATGGGATCCGGTGCATTTGTCCTGATGGGATCCGGTGTATTAGTTCTGATAGGATTCGGTGCATTGTCCTGGGACACAGGTAAAGGAGAAACAAATCTCACCCCAGGGCATTCTCTTCCTTCTCTCTAGGTTTCCTCCTCTACTCTTCCACCTCCATAGAGGGGAGATCTTGGCCTTGAGCCAAGGTCTCCCTTCCTCTTCCTTTGTTCTTTGTTCTTCCTTCCATTCAATAAAGTCTCTCCTAGGGTATCCTAGTGAGAGTTTTCTTCTCTCCTAGGGTATCCTATTGAGAGTTTTCGTCTCTCCTAAACTATCTTAGTAAGAGTTTTTTTTAGTTTTTTGTTCTTTATTTTCTCAGATCTTGGAGTTTTTTTAGATCTATATGTTAGATCTAAAATTTCTTCAGTCTTCTCATTAGATCTCACTTTCAGTTTTGAGCTTGAACCAGTTGGATAGCAGATCTGAGGGAATATTTCAGATTTGGATCTATCTCGACAGATCTCATCATTCTTATTGGATCTTACAACTGTTGATTAGCAGATCTGACGATTACAGCATGCACAAAGAGAGCTGCAGCGACTTATTCTATGATGAAATGTTTTTCAAATTTATGGTACTATTTAGATCTGTCCTTAATTTCTCAAATCTTATGTATTTGTTAAATTACAGATCTATAATTTTAGTGCATGTTTATCTGCCATCAGGGCAGCAATGTATATTAATTGTGCTGACGATTTCCAGTAATCCTTTAATAAAATATGCTTTATTATCAAAAAAAATTTGTCCTGTGAGAGATTTCTGGTACTAATGGTTTTTCCATATATTGTACTTATTCTATTTTTTTTACGATGATGGGACCTACAATATTACTTTACTCGTTCCCTTTTTTAAATTCCATAAAATCGTATTCCTTCATTAAAATCTTATTCCTAATGCAAACTTTAAGATTGATATAACATAAATAGGCTCAACAGTCAAGGCAGCCAGTTTTAGGCAATGTTTTAAAAACCGGACCGTTAATTGAACCGGTGAAGTGAAAGGGTCGAGATTCAACCGGTCGGACCGGTTCAACCCCGGTTCAATAAATTTTTTAAAAAATAATTTATATAAATATATATATGCACAAAATAAGACATGTAATGGACTAATTTAATACTTTATATGATGAAAAGTTTACTATTTTTTAATAACTTGGATTTTTAAAAATAAAAATTTTAAATTATAAGTTAAAACAAATAAATTTCATTTCAATTTCAATTATATCTAAATCCAACCCAAAAATATCACAATATTTTGAAATTATGCAAAATTCACGTCTATGAGAATTTAGACATTGTGAACTTAAATTTTAATTTACGCTTTGGGATTTAGAGATTGCAATTTAAAAAAGAAAATTTGGAGTTCGAAGGAAGTCAAGAGAATCGAAAATAGAAATGTAAACTTAATAAGAAACAAAAAATGAGATAAAAGTGAGTGGTTGTGACATTAAATAATTTGGGTTAAAGAAAAATAATTCTTTTTTAACTTTTTTCAATTTAATGGACAAAAACAAAATTAAAAGATGGAAGAAAACATTAATAAATTAAAAATAAAGAGGTTTGATTAAAAAGGAAGTGACAAAAGAAAAGAGGATAGCGAGAGAGAGAGAGTTAAAAATTAAAAAGAAAGAGCCATGAGAGGATGAGATTTTGTAAGAAAAATGAAAAAAAGAAATATGAGTATTTGAAATATGAAGAAAAAATTTTTAAAAAAAATCAAGATGCGAACTAGAGAAGCCGAGAGTGAGAAACGGAGGAAGTGAAATTGAAATGAAAAGTGTCGTCTGTACTTTCTTAATGCTAGGGTTTTTTTATTTAATCTGATTTTATTTTTTAGTTAAGTATAATTCTACACAACAATATCTCGTCCTTGGGCTGTGGTGTAGTGGCAACCGTACCTTATTATTGGCTCAGAGACCCGAGTTTGAATCTGGCAGTTTCCATTCTTCTATTATTTTGAATTAGAGACCCGAGTTCGAATCTGGCAGTCTCCATTCTTCTATTATTTTGAATTTGAGGTTATATTGTTAGAAAATTTGAGAACCGCCGGTTCGCGGTTCATACCGGTTTTAGCGGTTCGTCCGGTTCGTAGCGGGTTTCCATTACCATCCGGGTTTGATATTGGACCGGACCGGTAGCATGGCCGGTTCGTGGTCGGACCGGTCGAACCGGCTGGTCCGATCCGGTTCTGAAAACATTGGTTTTAGGGAGCCAGTAGATTTTGTTATAATGGCAATGTTGAAAACAAAATGTATATTACGAAATCAAGTTAATATAGTATTTTGTAGTTTCTTAAGTCAACCTTACAGTCACAAAACGGCATCCAATCATGGAGACTTAACCGCAATTTATGATGAAGCTATTGTTGGAAAGAAAATCTAAATTATTAAATCAAACACCCATATTCAATATTGTATGGATACAGAGTTAAAGAGAAATTCATGTTTCTTTAAAGCGAGGCGAGTTCTTCAATATGATGCTCTTGGGGAACTAATTAAGAAGACAGGCTTGACTTTTTTTCTGCACAATGGCGGATCTTTGTTGCCAAATTTTTACAATTGAGAAAGTAAGTGATAATTTTAAAAGTTTAATATGGTTCCTTAAGGTATCAAATAGAAAAAATCAAATGAGACACACCATTTTCTTAGTGATGACTTTGGCGAATAGGCATTCTATCAAATCGATTAGATACCACAAAAAAATCTTTAATGTGAAGTTCTACTATATAATGTATCTGTCTAACAAATGCCAAGCGAAATTGCCAGAGCAATTATCTTCTTGTCAGAGCGCATTTTACTTAAATATCAAAATTACCCTCAATCAATCAACTTTATATGTGTTCATTGATTTTTCAAGGATTTATTATGCATTAATTACTCCTATTTTCTCTCTCTAATTAAATATTTTCTGATAGGGTTTCTCACTCTTCTTATTATTATTCTCATTTCTCTCTTTATCACTCACACACTAAAACATCTATTATTTTATATTTAAATAACATTGTACCTTTTTGGTTCTATGTGCTCTTCCTTTTATATTCAATTCTAAAACTTTTATTTATTCATTCATTTTTTTTTTTGCAAATAAGCATCATTTGAAGCCAACAAATTTCAGATTAAAGTGATTATTATTGAAAAGGGGTATCTTTACATAATAAATCACACAATGGCTTTGCTATTTTAGAAAAATCCTTAATACAGCGCCTATAAAAGCCTGCGTGTCCTAGAAAGCTTCTTATCCCCTTGACATTGTTTGGAGGAGGTATTCGTTCGATGACTTCAATTTTTGCCTTATCCACCTCAATTCCCTTAGAGGAAATCTTGTGCCCTAAAACGATTCCTTCTTACACCATAAAATGTGCATTTCCCAAAATATATAAATAACTATGAAAATGGAAAACTGGAAATTGGAAAATATCAAAGAAAGTGAAGAATCGTTACCTCAAATGTGTAGAGTAATGCTAGAAGATGGTAAGGATGCCAAATGTAAGGAGAAACAAGCCTAAATTCGACCCAATTCTTCTCTCTTTCAATTATTGTCATGTCATTGTAACTCAATACTTTAGCACTAAAATTTTTTTGACATGCAACATACATTTTTCCTTTGAATTCTACTTGTTTATCATTGCCTCTAAACAACTAATACTATTAAAACTTTACCATCTTTTTCTCTTTTATACTTGTCATGTAAATCTTGACTTTATCTTTTATCAAGTATTCATATTTATAATGTAAGACTTGGTTTCTATCAATTATTCATATTCTCTAATAATTAGATGAAAATAAGTTTGAATTATATTACATTATATATCCCATGAATATTGAAGGTAAAATGTAAGGCTGTTTTTTGAGATTATTTTTATTTTAAAATATTATTTACTTTGAATTAAATTACATTGTGTTTGAAAAAAGAACCCTTTGAGTAAAATTTTAAAAATAAGAAAAATATAAGAGCATTTAAAATTAATAAATGAGAAATTATTAAAGCTAAAACCAATTTAGTAAATCATAAAAATAATTGATGAATAATGTGTGTATGTGTGTGTGTGTGTGAGAGAGAGAGAGAGAGAGAGAGAGAGAAGAATGTGAATAAAAACTTTAATAAGAGAGAGAAGAAAAGGAATAATTAGTGTTTAATGGATATAAAAAAATTCAAGAAAAATATACGGAGTTCATTAATTGAGGATAATCTTGGCATTTGAGGAACATTTACTCTGACAAGAACATTATTGCTCTAAAAACATCACTAGCCTAATAGGTGCCATTGTTAAAATATATTTCAGGTGTCATATTTTTAAAATATAAAATTAATTAGAAAAAGTAAATAAATATAAGGAGAGTGGGTAGATTAAATAGGGAAAATACATAAATACAAAGAGAGTAATAATTGTAATACATATACACATAGTAGTTAAGTGAATTTTATATGTATTAATGAGTGCTACTGACATCTGTTGGAAAAATTCATAATATATTTCTTATATTGAAGATTCTCGAGCATAGATTACCCTGATATTAATACTAATGAGTAAAGCATGAGCTGACTCCTTACTTATTTTCCTTTCTAAGCTATAATATCATATTCTTTTGCAAAAATTCACCATACACTTAGAAAGATCCTAAGGACAGATAGATATTACCAGGCATACAAGCATTATTTTTTTCTTTTCTTTATACTGTCATTAATCATTGTGATGAGGGTATGGATAATGATTAGAACAACTAAGATGAACAAATTCAGGCCCGGAAAACTTTTTAAATTGGTACTTTTAATTCTCAGGCATAGTCTCCAACATGAAGGTGCATTAAACATTTTTCCCAGCAAGGAAAAGAAAAATAACTAAAGAACCTAAAAGAACAAGGAACAAGATTTCATTCATTACCTTTATACTAAGCCTGCTAGTAAAGCTTCTGCCAAGCTTCATTTCAATTCTCATATATTCTAGACAATAATTTTAAGCGGCGTTCTGGTTCTCATTATCCATATTCTCTGCTAGCTCAGCCAAACTTTTTCTTTTATTATTATATATTTATTATTTTTTTGGGTAGAAAATCTCAAGACAATCAGGCAAATACTAGGCAAAGAGAGAGCAATGGAAGAGGCATTGCTGCCAGAAAATGGTGTGGAGACAAGATCAAGAAGGGTGGTAGCTCGCAAGACTTGTGTAGAAGAGTTGGAAAGGGTCAACAGCATAGCACTTCCGATGATGGTAGCAACAGTGGGACAATATCTCTTGAGAGTTTCACCAATCTTCATGTTAGGCCACCTTGGCCAGCTCCAACTTTCCGGTGCCTCCATTGCCACGTCTTTTTCCAATGTTACTGGCTTCAGTGTTCTGGTAAGCTCTTTCACAAGCTACCACAAGAATTCCACATGAAAAATGGTTCCAATATTATTATTATTTGATTATCCAATCACATATAATTAGTGACATCTTTGTCTGTAATATACGCTTTCAAACATACAATGTTTTGTAACAAATCAACGGTTCCTGTACCACAGAAATTTTTGATAGAGACATGGTCTATGAATCGCCTCTCACAGCAAAGTGAGCCTCACGTGAATTCCATTCGTGGAGCTCCCAATTTATACAGATAGTCTATGTGGATTGTGGCCTATAACAGAAGGTCTAATTAATAAGACAAAAGTAGTATTGGTCATTCTGAAATTATTGTTGAACATGGGTAAAGTATTATGGTGCAAAGATACTTGTTGAGAGGTAAAAATTAATAAGCATTCCTCCCATCTCAACTGATTCCAGGTAATCTTGACTGCTTAAGGAGAAAAATGGCTTATTTCATGATTATTCTGGCAGTATTGTCTTCAGAGTAATAATAATTATTATGAAAAATTGCACTGCTCTTAGTCGAGCGAATTGTAAATTTGGCTCCTTTCTCAATATGTTGACTGACGCAGTGATTCAATTTTGTCGACTAACTCCAGGCAACTGTCTAACAGATTACAAAGCTTAATTCCATTATAAATTGGGATAATGCTGGATATGTGCTCATGTAAATATGTTTATTAAGAAATGAAACAAATTAACTACCATGCAGTTTGGGATGTCAGGTGCACTAGAGACCTTGTGCGGTCAGGCTTTCGGAGCAGAACAATACCAGGGACATGGAACCTATACCTATGGGGCCATCATATGTCTTTTTATAGTTTGTATACCAATATCCCTTCTGTGGATCTTCACAGACAAGTTGTTAATTCTCACTGGCCAAGATCCTGCAATTGCAACTAAGGCTGGCAAATACTTGATCTGGCTCATACCTATTCTCCATTCGCTTGTTCGCTTCCTCCAGACTCAAGAGTTTAATCTTTCCAATGCTGCTAAGTACAGTTGCATCTGTATCCTTACAACTGCCTCTTTGTTGGGTTCTTGTATTCAAGTTGAAGCTAGGGAATGCCGGAGCAGCTTTGTCAATTGGTATATCAAATTGGTTAAACGCCATCTTGCTTGTGCTGTATGTGAAAACATCTCGTGTTCCTTTCTCAATGGATGCACTTCAAACTCTGGGGGGATTCTTCCGTTTTGCTGTCCCTTCCACTGTAATGGTTTGGTAAGTTTTAATCCTTAAGCCTCTTTAATTGTCCAGACATCTTTCTTGTCCTCCGGTTCTTTAATATCTTCAAATCTTCCTGATCATGGTAGTTTGGAATAGTGCGCATTTGAGCTAGTCATATTGCTGTCTGGCCTGTCACCAAAACCTAAGCTAGAGACCTCTGTGCTATCGATATGGTGAGATTTTTTTTTTCAGCATTTTGCTTCTGTGATAAGAACCTGAGAACTAATTGTTACTGATTCCAGCTTAACCATTACTTCACTGCACCACCACATACCTTACTCTTTTGGCGTTGCTGCAAGGTTTGCCCTGAGTAATGTTTACTAAGAACGCATTAATTTTTACTTTATACAACAGAGAAGTGTTATGACTTCATGCAAGTAAGATTTGTCTAAAAGGAACATATTTTGTACTTTGTAGTGCACGGGTATCAAATGAGCTAGGAGCTGGGAATCCAGAGGCAGCAAGAACCGCTCTTTGTATGGTGCTATTACTATCTGTATTAGAATTTGTTCTGCCAAGCATAAATTTATTTCTCTGCCGTTCTATAATTGGATATGCCTTCAGTGATGAGAAAGAACTTATCAACTATGTCAAAAACATGACTCCTCTTGTATGCATCTCCATAATAATCGATGGCACAGAAACGGTATTATCTAGTATTTTGCTCTCTGGCTAAAAGCTTTCATGATCTGTTGACTAATTGGAAAGAGTTACATCCCAGATAGTGTTGCAATTTTGGAATAACTAACATCATAATTATTAGATGGCTAATTGTGCATATAATTTGTGAATAATTTTTCTTTTATTTTGCTAAAATATAGTGTTAATTGTTAGATTCTATTGATATTTGGTTTTTGATGTTGTTTTTAAAAACTTATGGTAAAAAGTGTATTAAAAGTCGAATTTCTAGAAGACAATACTTTAGAAGGCGTGACCACATTTTAACTTGTTGTGAAGTCCTAATGTTACTAGTTGTAAAGTGGAACAATACTTGAGAAGGCGTAACCACATTTTAACTTGTTGTGAAGTCCTAATGTCACTAGTTGTAAAGTGGGTACAGTTTAAAATCTCTGCTGATACATTTGTAATTTCCTAAAGGGGTTATACTTGATTAGTTATTTAGGTGCATGAGCAAGAATATCTTATGTTTTGATCTGGTCATATTAGTATTAGAGTTGAAAAAGGACTCTTATCCTTTAGAGAAGAAGCAGACGTTTGGAGGAGGTCCGTTGGGCATTAAACTAGTCTCGTGGGGAATAAAAACAAGGATGGAGCCGTTCCTTTCTCGCTGGTTCCTTTTCTTATTTTTCTCTTCAAAAACAATAAATCCTAGCTTAGGCTGATTTGATAACCACAACAAGTAAGTTATTTGTGATTATTTCCCTTGTCACAACAATTAGGCTGATTAGCTGTTTCCTGCAAGAGCTCAAGGAAATAAGAGGGATTTGTCATCCCAATCCGAAGGTTGGTTGCATAATTGAGTAACCTCTTGTTTTAGTTTTTTCCCACCCATTATTGGTTGGATGCTTGTATTGGCAGACTGAAGAAGATCATTATATGCAGGCAAGTTTTTTTTAATTAATTGTACATGGTTATATTTTAACTTAATAAGAATGGTTGAAAATAGGTTCTTTATCCCAATTACTATAAAACAAGATTGAGATATATACAGCATCATTTTTGGTCCTTTCGAGTGTAAAATTTTAGGTATTGGCGCGCAATGAGAACATCCAAATGATAAATGAACTTCTTTTAAAAACACAACATTGAATATCAAAAAGAAAAAAGAAAAAAAAACTTCTTTTAATGAACATCCATTTGGTACTTAAGAGGAATACCAGAAAATAGCATGAATTTTGATCATTCTCCTCAGCATAAGAAGTTACGTGAAGTCATGAACATGCTGCCAACTATGAAATTTGACAAAGTAGACTAACTCTGTGATTTTCTGAGAATGCTAATGAATATATTATCACTAATTTCATACATAATTAACATGAGAAAAATATACTTCTCATTGCAAATTAAGCAAGTCAGAAATCTAAAGCATCATTCCTTTCAGCCATTCATTTGTTTTCCTTTAGCTGTCATCTGTTGAACTGCCAGATATAGCCCGAGTTATATCCGTTACCAACATAATATCCAAAACATTCCACAAGAAGAATTGATGCATCGTTAAAAATTATAATGTATAGTTTTCCTAAGTAACAAAATCACCACAATTCAGGATTCATTACGTACGCATTCGACACAATACGGATGCATATTTGATAACAATATTAAGTGCTTAAATTCTAATAAAATTGAAAGGAAAAAGACTAAATTCCAGAATGGAGTACTAGTTCTTACCAAACTAGGCCAACTCAACTCAGAGCTAAATACCAAAGTCTTATTACTTGTTTTTGCTGCATAATGACCTGAGCTTCTCTATTGCTTCATGCAACTCTTCTTCACCTTCTTCTCTTAACTTTTTACTCAATTCTATAGCTTTTTGTCCCTGTAGTTTTCCCTCTGTCTTCTTGACAACCACCTCGTTTATGACTCTAGCAATCTCTTCCCTCTTTATCTGTCCATCTTCATCCTTGAGAATCTCAATACCAACACCAATCTCTACTGCAAGTCTTGCGTGAAGAGGCTGATCAAGATGCATTGGCAAGGCCAACAACGGAACCCCATAATATATGCTTTCGATCACAGAACCCCATCCACAGTGACTCACAAAACCACCCGTGCTTCGATGCCCAAGAATTTTAGCCTGTGGTGCCCATCCATTCACCACCATCCCTCTTCCTTTCACCCTCTCAAGAAACCCTTCTGGTAAAGCTTCTTCGAGGCCAATGGCATGTCCAACTGGAAATCTAACTACCCATATGAAGTTAGCATTGCTCAGCTCCAGCCCTCCTGCTATCTCTTCCCTTTCTTCCTTCGACAGGAAATATTCGCTCCCAAAAGAAACATAAACCACTGATGCTTCATCTTTACTATTCAGAAATTCAATGATAAGGGAATAGCTGTCCGCCTCCTTGCCGTTATCTTCTTGATTACTAAGAGGTCCTACAGCAACCAGTTTCTTCCCGCAAGAGGAAGATAAGTGATCAATATATTTCCCCTCAATTCCTCTCCAGCTTTTCACCAAAACAATATCAGAAGATAGTTCAATGCTCTTAAAAACATCTAATGCGTCACCTTCTTTTGCTTTGGATTCTTGTAGCTTGGCTAATATCTTCTTTATCTCATAGTCCCTATAAAAAATTTCGGGGAAAGGGTAAGTCTCATTAGCACCAGAGACTCTGCATCTAAGGCTATGATAAACGAAAGACAAGTTCACTGCTCCCACAACTAGGAAAAGAACAGAAGGGATATGATTCAGTGCAGCTAGCTCTGAGGCCCATGGTTGGAAACCATCGTAGACTAGCAAATCAGGTTTCAAATTGTTGAGTATGTTTTGGAAGTTGGTTTTTGCCATATGGAACGCACGCTTGAGGGTTGGTTCGAGATGGGGTGGGAGGTTTTTTGTTGTGTGATAGTGTGGAGGGAGTTCAGGCAAATCTGGCAAGTCAAGTTGTACGAATTCGATTGTATGATCAGATGAGTTCTCATCAAACTTAGCACTTCTCTTCATGAAATTCAAGTTGATTTCAGTGGAGCACAAGTATACTTGGAAGTTGCTTTTGGCGAGTCTCTTGGATAGTTCCGTGAAGGGAGAGATGTGACCATGAGCTAGCCATGGAAACATCAAAATTCTGAATCTAGGAGCATTAGATTCTCTTATTGTCCCTTCCATGGCTGATTGAATTTTGGAAATCCCCAATGTTTCGTTTGTTCTTTAGAATGGAACGTATAAACCCGGGGTACTATATATGATGGTTTTCTTTGTTCTTGAGAATGTGACCAAAAAAATAATAATAATAATAAAAGGATTCTTGCTTAACATGAATTTAAAATAGAATCGGTCTACGACTCTATCGTCCAATAGATGACTAGTTTTCAGTCTCAACGGAAGGCTTGGAATTTACAGAATACAGGCATAGTTTGCAATTTCGTCAGCTCACGCACATTCCTAATACATCAATCACAAGAGAGTTTGAGAACGAAGGACTTCTTGAAAGCTTTTTCACAAAAGAGCTATAACAACAGAGAGTTCAAGTGGAGTTCATATATCACCCAAAGGAGAATTTCATCACATCACGCACCATTCCAAATACATCAATCAGAAGAGAGCTTGAAAACAAAGTAATTGTTGAGAGCTTTTTCACAAAAGAGCTATAACAACAGAGAGCTATTATACAACTAGAGTTCACATGTCACCCAAGGAGTTAAACAAAGATAGGTGTTATCACTTCATAGAGCAATAATACCTTCTTGAAAAAGAAGAAATTAAAAAGCCAAAACCATGAGTGTCGGTGGTGCGGCACCTTTTTGTTGCATTAGTGCCTTGATGTAAATAATGACCTATTTAGTTGTATAATATATCATTTCCATAACATTTTTTATTTGTTTTTGAAAAATATTTGCATAGGTATCGTTAGGGCCTAGGTGAAAAATTATTTTAATAATACGTTTATACAAAATAACCTTTAGAAGAATATACTAAATTTATATTGATGATGAAGTGTTAAGTTTTTTTTATTATGTGTAATCAAGAAAATCTGATTTGTTTTTGCATTTTGAGTACCATATTCTAAGTTTGATTTATTAGCATCAAATAGATTTAGTGTTGCACCCATATCAAGAAAGATAAATAGAAGAAAAAGAATGACAGCACAAAATCCTTAAAGTTGTGAATGGTACATTACAGGCACGAGAAATGAAAATAATTAATACCTCAAAGATAGCCCCTAAAGAAAAAAGGCTAAGGATTTTTTAAATGAGTAATTTCTATGTGATGGAATATGTGCAATTAGTGAGGAAAAAAGAATTAAAGAGTGAAGTATATTTTAAATTGATCTTGTTTTAATAGTTGTGCATTTCTTTTGTTTAATAAAATCTAAAATATTAATTCACTTTGAGTAGTCTGAGATGCGGGCATCTCTTATATCAAGTCCAAATTATCAACATTTTTAATAATTGTCACTTTAACACAATTTTCACTTATTTTAGTAGTATATTATATCTAGGCAAATTCTATGACATCAAGCATTATATGTCACAAAATGTAATACATATTTGTATCATGACTTTGATATTATGATTAATTTGATTTTAGGTGAATTGTAAACATATTAGTTGAGTTTAGAATATCAAATTTGATTTTGTATTGTATTTTTTAATTTAAAAGGAATATATGTTGATCGGGACATTGGATAAAGAATATATACTAATTTCTTACCAATAAGATGATCTTTATACCGAGCGGAAGCTGAACTATTAAAAGAAAGAACCGTCAAAATTCGTACTGACTCGCAATATTAAAAAGAAAAAAGAAAAACTACACGTGGCAGGTTGAGTATTCATTCATCTTTATTGAGCCCATTTCTCTTTCTCATTTCAGTTTTTTTTTCCCTTGCATGACCGTATCAGCCGGTATCCCTCCATCCTGTCACATCAACTAGTTGCAACGGAGGTAGTCCTTCGCCACTTTTGTGATAGTCGGTAGAACTTAGCAACCGGAAACCGGTGTCCTACACTATCTATCCTGCTACTGTCCAATTTCTTTCTTTCTTTTTATTTTTTGTGCTTTACGATAAGTGACTAGTTTGTGCTATATTTGAATGACATTTTAAGTTATTTTTAGTCACTTTTGCAATACTATAAAAAGGAAATGGATTATTTTGGCTAGAATTAGTTTAAAATGCTCTTAAGTAATTAAATGAGATTTATGTCCCTTATACTTGCATTTTGTCCATAATTTTTATAGGAGTTGGAAGTAGATTTCGTTTGGATGAAAAAGGAAAGTTGACAATTTTGACACAGCTTTGTATTTCGACTATAACTTGAGTTACATTGATTGCATTGAGATGATTCTTAAATTATTTTGAAGATAAGATATGGATCTACAATTCTTGTGAAAACATCGAAATCTAATTTAAAGGTTTTCCAGGCTAAAAAAACAAATTACAGTAGCCACTCGAAACTGAAATAAGGCATTGAGTAGTTAAGAATATTTCAATAATTTTTCAACCTACACAAATCCAAATGAGGTGATTCTTGATGCATTGGAAATCTAACTCAAAAGGCTACCAGTCTTATATTTTGGTCAAGAGTTAATTCAGCTTCTATTATTAAGAAAAGTTCAGTTGAATTTGATGCAAAATTGAAACAACATTGAAGACTGAACAGAAGTTGAGAAGCAAAGTAGGGGAGCAATTCAGCCGACAATTCGGCCAGTTTCTGGACGGATTCTTGACCAGATTTTGGTCAGAAATGACTACTCTCCACTTGCACAACTTGTTTCCTCATCCAATAATTCACAACTATTAATGGACGTGCAACAACTATTTTGCAGCTGTAAAAGTGATGTTTAAAGCCTCATTTCTTGACTAATTTCATCTATAAATAGTCATAGAGTTGCAAGAATCAAGAGAGTTTGGAGAGTGCAAGAAATACCACTAAAATGTAGTTTTTACATTTTCTTAATGTTAGGTTAGTATAGTATAGGATAGTTTAATTAGTTAGTCCATCCTTCTTATTTATTAACTAGGCAAAGATGAAGAAGAAGATGAAGATAAAAGAGATGAACTCATGTGACAAGGGTTACTTTTCTTTTCAAACTCTTTATCTTTTGTATTTGATTCTATTGTTTAGTTAATATACAAGTTTGGATTCTATGTTTATTATGTGCTTCTAAAGTTTATGCCTTGAGTTTGGTTGAACTTTCTATGATTGTTAGTATTTATTATTTGGCTATTTGATGCTATTATTTTGAATAAGTTATTTAGCACTTTAACTAGGGATGGCAATGGGGAGGGGGTGGGGCGGAGGACACCTCCCCCAACCCCCGCCCCGTTGCATTTTAATTCCCCCCCCGTCCCCCGCCCCGCCCCGCTTCCCCCGCGGGTGCCCTCGCGGGGGAAGTACTAAAATTAAATTTCATTATATAATTTCATTATAATTAAATTTGAGCAAATAATCAAGTACTAAAATATTAACACATCACCAAATTATTATTCATTATAATTTCACTATTAAAACTCATAAAAATAATTAAACAAAGGTTATTTGAATGCAATCTAATATGATAAAGCAAATATAACTAAAATAGTCAAGTTTTCACTTTTGATACAAATACAATCACTAAATTATTATTGTATTTTTTTAGTAAAAAGTGTTATTTTATTAAGTGTAGTTAGGAATTTAACATAAATATATTAATAAATTTAGTATAAATAATTAATAATTTTTATTAATAGGCATTTATAATTAGTAGTATAATTAAAAATATCATTATATATATAATTATGTACATATATATATATAGTTTTTCAAACGGGTGGCGGGGCGGGCCCCGTTTCTAAACGGGGTGAAAAAATTCCCCCCCGCCCCAACCCCGCCCCAATGACCCACCGTGGGGCGGGTGCCCACCCCCGTTGCCATCCCTAACTTTAGCTCTTTAAACTTGGTACCATTAATTGTGATTATCTAAAGATGTTGTTTTTCAATAAAAATTGAGATTTAACACTAGTTCAAGAAATGTTAAACTTCAGGAGTATATTCACGAGAATAGAGGTGCACCTTTGTAACTTTAGTGATTCATTTCATATAATTTTATAAAAGAAATGAACTTATAACTAATTTCATAGCCACAAGAGTAGGTATGAATTAGTTATAAATATAATTGATTTACTACGAGAGTAGGTTTTATATGCATAAGGAAATTACGCCATAACTAGCCAAGATAGTAGCATTCAATGATCCAAAAATAGCACTTGCATGAGTAGTTAGGGATATCATAACTTAAGGAGTTTTCATTTGTTATTTTCTTGCATAAGTTTAGCATAGTTTTGTTTCTTTTAATTCATTGATCGTCTAAATAATAGAGAAGTTTTAGTAGTACCGATAATTGTATCTTTCTCGTGGGATCGACCTAATATATGCCATAAATCACTAATTTGACTAGTATACTTACAGTCAAAATGGGTATAAATTGGATTTAAACTTGTACACATATCAAACACCCATCATTTTACATCATCGTAAATTATTTTTTTTCCTTTAACTCCAGGAGTGCCATTCTTCCGCCTCAGTTTTAAAATTCCAACTCTCCCCCTTTTCTGAGTTTACTAACAATTGTGTGTATTCTTTGGATGTGTATAAACGCATAAAATTTTCAACCATTTATTTGTAAATAAATATAGATTTTATGTAAGCACACCCAAAAATTGCGCCAAAAATACAAACGAATATACGTTGCATAGACCCAAACCCTTTCCACGTATTTGAACATGTTGTTTGTAGCAAGCATTATCTCTTTATCAATATTTTCACGATTAGTTGTTTTTCTTTTTTTTTCTTTAAATTTTTTGCCGACTTAATTATTTTATGTTGGATGGGGAAGAATTTTTTTTATTCTTTTTAATGTTTAACTGATTCATTTGATTCTTGATTTTTATTGAACATTTGATGAGATGTTAGACAGAATTGACCACTCCAATTTCAAATGAAATACACCAACTATGTGTATCAATACAAATACAAATACAAATGCACACATTTCAAATTGTTTCTCCAAAAATATATAGTGTGTGTGCATATATATCTTGAATAGTAATTACATGATAGATGTTGTAACTTGTAACTTTTACATAGACGTATATGACATTCCCTCTAATCACTTATATCGCTTGAAATTTTAAATAATCGTGAAGTATCTACAAATAAGGGTGGGAATACCTTTATTTAGGGATAAAGATATAAAATAATGATACAAAAAATAGTGGTTGAGAGTGATATATAACTTTCAAAGTTACAGAGAGTTTGTCATCTTCAAATTTTTTGTTCTTTCTTTTATTTTTTTTCGTTGGTCATGCACGAACAACTTTTCAAATTGTCCCCCTACTCACTGCTCTCATCAACCATACAGTTCGATAAATTTACCATGTGAATATATATATATATATATATATATATATATATATATATAGCAGAACTGATAATTGATACTATCTTGTAAGCAAAGTTGAGACTTTCAAGAAGAAAAGCTCGAGATAAATGAATCAAAGCTCGAAATTCATCACATAAATGCAAGAAATCCTCACATCAATACTACCTGCCTAAAATGCACAATTTCAATTAAAGTTTTGGTGGATAGAGTACACATTGAAAACAAAACAAAACGAATCATCGAAATATAGAAAAGGATCAATTGAACGAAAGAAAAGAGAGTAGCAGGGCAAACTAAGCAAATCTCCAACAAAATTCTCCGGCAACAAGGAAAAAGCTTGATCACCTGAACATAAAAAGAAAATGAGACAGTAGCCTATCAGATATTGCTCTGCCTATACAATAAAAGCTTTTGTACCATCAATGTTTCGAGATTAAAACAATGTTTAAGTTATTACTCGGCATTAAATGGAGAACTCGCATTCTTTCATCCTTCCTCTTATTGGGAATAGATAAATTCCGGTTTAAAGGCGAAAGATCATATAGTCTTTTTTTATTTTAAAATTTTCTAGCAGATTTGAATGTATGTGTAAAATTTGAAATTCAAACTCAAGTCGAGATGATGTGACATGGGTCTTGGCCTATTTTTGTATATATTATTGGTGTAAAATAGATTAATATTTTATTGTTAAATCACTAAAACAAATGACAAAATATCAAGTTTACGGACGTTTTAACTTCGAGACAGAATTGACAGCATTTAATATAAATCAATCTGTCAATCCTAACCTTGTTCCTATATTTTAGATATAACTCCAAGAACGCATTCCAATTTCTTAGATATAACGCGTTTGTTGATATGATTTTGAGAATCTGTAATATTGTCCAAACAAATTTAGTATTAGAGGGGAGAAAATGGGAGAAAAAATTCCACCTATTGTCGTCCCAAAATCGTGAATTTTGCAATGGTGCATTGGTGCTGGCCAAATTAGACTGGGAAGCTGAAAATTGTGCTGACCAGAGGTGCCTCGCTTTGCAGCCGATTGGATCAGACAAGAATTATTTTTTTTTTTTTGAAAAACCCAGACAAGAAATTTTGAAGTCACAAAAGTTAGAGGGCAGCCCTTTGTATATGTTACTGCGTTAGGTCACTACTAATATGGGAAACAGAACAGGCTCCATGAGGCCATTCCTTGTATCCCAATTTAGACCATTTCGTTTCCCTAATGTCGTAGAATGGCTTTTTCCAAGTGATTTGTCACCATGGTATTTTGAGTTTCCACAAATATTTCGTTTCTATCACCCTAGGCACTGTTTGGTGAATTGGGAATTGGGAATTGGGGTTGGTATGGTTGAGTTAGACATGATTATTATGAGATTAACTCTTATTATAATTCGTCCATAACTTTGTGTACTAATTTCTATCGAAAGGACTTTTTGCTTGGGCAAAGTTTGTAATTGACAATTGTACATCAACCAAAATGACAATCGCAAAGGTTGGTCGCATAATTACTGTACATGAATTATTTATCTTAATAATAGTTGTTAAAAACAGGTTCTTCACCCAAAAAAAAAAAATCTTCTTTCTCAGTAATAATCAAATCTTGCACAAGCCTAGTAATCCATTTGGAACTTTACAAGAACAGTAGAAAATCTTAGGAACATTAATTAATAATGATATATAACATGTTAATGTGTTATGTATTTATTGCTGTAGGAAGGATAATTTTGTGTTACCCAGTATAATTTTGGTAATTGTCATTTTCATCTTGTTAATCATTAATTTAACTAAATAAATGAGAAGAATGATGCATGATGAATTATGATAGTTCTCCTTGAGATAAAAGTTACATGAACATGCTACCAACCATGAAATTTAACAAAGGCGACTAACCCTGCGACTTTTTGAGAATGCAATCTGATCACAAATTTCAACACAGGATTGAAAAGAGAAAATGTACTTCCCATTGAATGTAGAAGCTGAGTTACTCCAATCTTGTTTTGATGTTATTTAAGTTTGATATCTCCTTGGTGAATAACATCAAGAAACACTTCTGGTTAGAAAGGAGAATTCTAGGCTTTTTAGTTTTGCATCAAGAAGAGATATGTAAGCATACCTCTTTTTCTTGTATCACACCTTTCTTTTATACTCTGGTGAAGCAAGGAGCCTGCCTAGCATGCTATGTTTATTCTTTTTATGGTATCACACCTTTCTTTTATTCTTTGTTGTATCACTTTATGACTTGGTTTTGAACTTTTCTACTCTTGTAACTCTTGTAAGACACATGTCAATAGCTAGCAATCATATACTTGTAAGACCGTGTTAATGACAAGTGACTTTATGACTTGATTTCAAACTTTTTTTTATTATAATGACACTCGTAAAATACGTGTCAATGGCCGATGTAATGATGGGTGACTTTTTGATTTGGTTTCGAGTTTTTTGACTGTTGTGACACTTGTAAAACACATATCAGTGATTGATAATGTATTTGTAAGACTAGCATGGGTCTGGCCGTGCCATGCATCGGCCTGCCCAGTAATATCAATAACTAAATTGTGGGCCAAAAAATTGTTGCTGTCTATTTAACTCTTTTGTTGTTTGTGTCTGCTGTAATAATGAGGATAATTTGCTCAAACTTCATAATGTATTTGTCAGTTCAAGGGTAATTCATATGCAAATCACGACCATAGATTACATAAACCAAGCCATTCAAGTTTTAGCAGGACATGTACTTCAGTGCTAGCCACTACATAGTAGCAGCTCTAAGTAAGATTCATTGCTTACGGAAGTGTTTCATTGCTAACTAAACTATTAATAGTTATATTGGGATCTATTATTTCTTGAGTGAAAAGAATAATCGATCGTAACATAATTCAAAAAAGATTGTCTAAGCAATAGAGGCAGTCATTCAGCTAGTTAACAAAAGACTTAACAAAAGTACAAAATTAGGCAATTTCAGACCTGTTGGGCTTTAACTTTCTTTGCTGGACTATCTTGGATATTGCTAGGTGGAGTGTTCTATTGAGCTGTTTCTTTAGTAGACTGCTGAGTAGTCTCTGTTGGATGTTTGCATGGTGTTTTTGCTGGTAAATTTTCATTCCGAGATGGACTTTCTAGAAAGCCATGGCTTCTTTTCACTCTTCTGCTTGTAGATATATATGATTTTTCTTGGAAGAACTGGCTGTAGTTATTTCTTAAAGCACTAACTTAGAGGTTGGTGAGAACATTAGGTCCTTTGTTGCTTTTTCTTCACGTATTGCTGATGAAGTGCCGAGTGAAAAGGAAACTTCAATGCTTTCTAGACATGCTATTATGAGTGGAATATTTGATAGCTCAGCTGCAGTGTAAGCTTTAGAGACACTATTCTTTCTTTGTGGCTGGACTTGAAAATGAGACTCATAAGTCTCCAAAAAACACACGATTGTGTATTTCTTCAAGGTATCATTAAATTTAGTGTCTACTACAAAGCCCTATAGCATTTTGTTTTTGAGTTTTAGTGAATTTTTTTATGTATTTCCATATTTATGGTTGAATATAAAACAAAAAGGTTTCACTTACATCTTCTTGTGCTTTAAGTTATAGTGGAGTGAACTCAATCAATGTTTCAGCATCTTCTCCAAATATAATATAATGGATTGATCCTAAAGCATCAGTTAAAGTAATTGGAATCCGAGCCCTTTAATTGAATAAGGGGAATTAAGATTAATCTATGATAAGACAATAGAATAATTTATAATTCAAGAGTATAAATTAATAGTCTAACTTGAGTTCACTTTCACTTTGCTATTTGCATGAACGACAGTGGATAATCCAGTCAACGTCGGCATGAGCATTTTCTGGCAATTCATGCAAGTAGTAGTCCAATATTTTGTGAATTCCTCATATGCAAGTTTCGCAAATCCTTGCACCCAAACCGTCTTTTGTTGAGTAAAGCAAGCATGGTATAGACAAAATAGCTATGTTTAGGTGGAATTTTTAAATAAGAAATAGCACCTACAACTGGAAATGATGCTTGGAAATTCCTGATTGCTTTGATATCTTCTTCATTTGCGGGAGGAAATAAATGGTTTGGATCTTTGTACATTTGTTCATCAAGCAAATTCTTGATTTCTTCCTTGTTCAAAGTACACCTGAATGATTATAGTCAGAATACAGATAGAGAAATCACCATGGGAGTGCATTAATATTTTATAGTCAAAAGGAAAAAGAAGATTAAATTTACCATTGCCTCAAAAAGAGTTCATCTGGTAGTGGAGGATTTATTAGAATATCAGACGAGTATCTTGTAGTGAATGACAAAATTGTAGAAATTATGAAAATTTTTAGTAAGACAGAACTACAGAAATCATGAAAATTTTTAGTAAGAGAATATATGAAGCATTTAGAAGTCTATTAGCAAACAATTATAATGCATAGAGAAAGTTTTACTATTGAATGTAGTCACTTTGACGTGCATAACTATGATTAGGGAGCAGTGTTAATCATGTTTGCTATTTTGCTTCCTTCATCATGTTCAAATTCATTGTACAAAGTGATAAGCATGAGTCTTTTCCTATCAGGTATAGCAAAGAATTGTAAGTGTTATCCTTGATCTAAAAGATAGATATAACCTAATCCAAAAAACTACCATCTCACTTATTAAAATCACACACATAATATTACTTAAATTTGATGCAATAAGACAAACCTTGTTATATCACTTTGAAACTTAAATCTCTACCTTGATGCAGACAAATCTAAAAATTAGAAAAAATATAAATCATTTATGGTGATTTATAAGAACAACAGGGGCGCCTTTTTGACAAAAGGGAAAATGATTCCAAGTAAAAAAATAAAACTACGAGTAGAAGGAGGGAAGAGAACAATTGTACCTATGTTTTCTCTTCTTTCTTTTTTTTTTTGTCAGCAACGATACATTTGTATAACATACTCTATCCTAATTTAGGGGAGAGGGGGAACCTAAGGAGGCTGTGGTAGGGGGCTAGTGGGTATACAGACCCAACTAGACCAAGGGAGTGCTCTGGCACAACCCTTAGATTTTTTTCGTTGCAGATGAGGTTTGAACCCTCACCTACAGCCCAATGAGGGACTTAAGCCCCTCCCTGGTGGCCACTGAGCCATTGGTCCAATGGTTACCTATGTTCTCTACTCTCTTCAATATTGGCGAAACTGAGAAAATGGCATAAGAAGGCTTTGTTGTTTCTCTTTTTGTGTAAATGGTGGGTTTTGGAAGCTGTACCATATATGATTAAAAAATTCTTTTATAAAAGCAAACATCACTTCAGGAAAGAGAAGAAATTCACTGGTAAATTCAAACCTAGTACAAAAATGATTGATAAATTGGTACAGCATTCATCCCTAAAGTGAGCAGATTTTTGGGGAAAAAGAAAATTTTACGTGCATATGGAAGACTTTTATGGCTGCAATCAAAGGAAGTACAATTAGTTGTTGAGGGAATTGGTAGAAAAGTAAGGATTTTGCAGGCTGATAGTCAGCTATGTCAGCGAAAAAAAGAGGGGGACCGAGAAAGCTTTCGGGTCTTGAACCTAAAGAATGACTAAAAATGTTTAAGAAAAATTTCATTAGGGTTAAGTGTTAGACTAACCACTTGCAAATTTGGATGTTTCACTAATTGACCGGCCTAATATGACTTACACTAATTAGACTCACTCCATTATCTAATTAATCAGAAAAAGAGCCCATGTGATGAATGGAACCCACAAACAGTAAACAACTATTTGCATTTGATCAGAAAATTATAAAGGAATAATTTCAAATGTACAAAAATGCCCCTGAATAGTTAGCAACTATTTTGATAGGTAGCTTTCATCGAGGGACCCAACTGACCTTTGTCACCAATAAAAATACAAACAAAAGAAAGAAAGGAAAATAATTAAGCTATTATTACCAATTAGCCCCAAATAGTATGGAACTATTGATACTTACAATTTGGATACCAAGTCCCAAATAGACATTTCTCACTCCTTAATGCCCAAAATAAAGAAATGAAAATTGCTTCCTCCAATAACACCTTGACACTTGGCATTCAATGGAGAACTTGAGTTGTTCTCTTATCTAGTAGGTAGATAATGCACTTGTAAGACACGAGTCAATAATGGGTGATAATATTCAACATCTGTCTGTTTTGTATTTTCCCTATTCTCTATTGCAAATTAAGCTAGTTAGAAATCTAAAGGATCATTTTTTTTTAAAAGGATCATTCTTTTCGGCCATTGTCTTTATTTTTCTTGTTGCTGTCATCTACTGAACTACAGGGCTGCCTGCTGATAGCAAGTAGTATAGCACCAGTTGTATCCCTTACCAACATATCTGTCAAGATCCAAAATATTCCATCACAAAAATTGATACACGGTCAAATATTATACTGTATAATTATCCCTTAAGTTGAGTAATACATTTCCCAGTTTGTTTTTCATGTTCGTGTCCGTTATTCATAATATATATAATTTGTGTACATAAAATCACCACGCTTAAGGATTCAATATGCACTCTAAACATTACGGACGTCTATTTAAGACCGATTTGTAAATGTTAGAAAATCTAATAATTTCAAAGAAAAAAAACTGAATTCTATGTAATTCTTATCAAATTAGGCCAACTCAACTCAAAGCTGAATACCAAAAGTCTTGTTACTTGTTTTTGCTACACAATGGCCTGAGCTTCTCTATTGCTTCATGTAACTCTTCTTCACCTTCTTCTCTTAACTTTTTACTCAATTCTATAGCTTTTTGTCTTTGTAGTTGTCCCTCTTTCTTCTTAACAACCACCTCGTTTATTGACTGATTTTTTATATAAGTACAAGTTTAATTTCGAAATATATCCATTTTGACTGCAAGTATACAGGTCAAATTAGTAGTTTAGGGCAAATATCGGATCGATCCCACAGAAAGCAACTTTACAAGTACTAGGTCCCTACTTACTCTATTATTTTAGACTAATGATCGATTTAAGCAAGAGAAGTTATTATTACTACTATCTAACTAGTCTCAACTAGATATTTGTAAGGTAACAATAGAGAAAATGCACTAAATACTTGAATTTAGGAATATAGATTCCACGTATGGCATAAAAGATACAAGTAAATAGATTTACTTCTTGTTATAACCCTTGTTCAATTAGGGATTCATTTCCACTATTACCAAATTTTATTCTCATGATAAAATGGCCTAAAATAGACTAATTTTCCCTATTCTCACGGTGAATAACTAGATCTACACTTGTTCCTTCATAAAATGCAAGTTTAATCCACTTAAGTGTACCTCTATTCTCATGAGTCTACTACTCAAGTTCTATTTATGTTGTTCCATCATTATTACCAATTTTCATTGAATAATAACAACTAAAAGCTTGCTATTGATGATCAAGCAGCAACAAGTGATAAGCATGATACAAGGTGTAACGAGTGTAAATCATATTCACTTCATATCAAGCAGTCATAAGTTTCATCTACTTCCTAAATCTAGAAATTTAGCTACTCATATAAGATATAACAAGAAAGAGCATGGTTTCATTGCATGAACACATATTGAATCACAAGTGAAAAATAGATAAAGAAAGTTTAGCCAAGATTAGTAAAGAAGCTCCCAATGATCTTCTATTTCATCAACAAAATGAGTTGTACAATGAAATCTCCAATTGTTCTCACAAAAGTTCTAACTAGAGAGAACAAAACAAAACTAACCACTAGGCTCTTTTTCTAAAATCTGATGAGAACTACTTCTAATATGTCCTCCTCTACCTCTCTAATGTTCTAACAACTCTAGTGTTAAGAGAGTCAAAAAGTGGTGTTTTGACAAGACATAAATCTCATTTTTTTCTTCCAAATGGTTCCTTGAACATGTGCAGCTGAAATTCTTGTCTGGAATAGAGTTGGAAAGTAGTGTGAAAGCAGAGCAAGAGACTGAGCAAATTGTAGAAATCAAACTATAATACACGACTTTGGAATACGCGACTTCAACTCACATATTGCCAAGTCACGTATTCACTTCTGTAATTTTGACATCATTTCAACTACTATTTTCTCAATGATAGAGGTCGAACTAGCTCTTTGGCAAAACATGAAAGTTCTATTCCTTTGAGTTAGCTTTCCAATGCATCAAGAATCATCTAATTTGGAGTTCTGTGGACCAAGATATGACCAAAATACCATCAATTGGTCAGAGCTCCATTTCAGCTTTCGATCATGCACATGCACTTCTGTATTTTGACTTTTTGACAAGGAAAACAACTAAACTAGATTTTGATATCTTCATATCAAATATAGATCTATCTCTTATTTTTAAAATGGTATAAGAATCACCCCAATCTGATACTTGTAGCTCAAGATATTACAGAAATATCACAAGGTGTCAAAACTATCTTCACTTGCATTTCTTCCTTTGAATGTTTTGCACCACATGTCTTCTTTAAACCACTTCGAATTATCACTAATTATCCAATTCTCTTCTCAATTCATCCCATTTGATGATTGAATCATTAAACCTACAAAAACATGAAGTTTTCACCATTTAAACCCATAGAAATGCAAATTTTATCACTTAAATCACAAAATGCATATTTTTCCCAAAACCTCAGTTAATTAGTTATAAAACTAAATAAAACACACCAAAACTAACTAATAAAACATACTAAAAACACGTAAAATATACTCTTATCAAACTCCCCCATACTTGAACCATTGTTTGTCCTCAAGCAAAAGAAATACAAACCAACAATGATCTAACATTTTGACCATAAACATATGTACACCATTCTACTTCATTTTTTCAAGAACAAGGTAAACAACCATTATGCAATCATTCATGAATTCTCAAGTACTCATAATATCTAGTAAATAAGAGCTAATTATACCCTAATTATGCTAGTTCAACTCAATCTCTCACCTTCACCCAATATCACAAGTAAGTAATTCATATGGTCAATAAAAGTGCTATCTAATCCCATGATCATTTTCTTATTCAACTCAGAGAGGGATTTATTCATAGCATATAGCGAAATATTACTCAAGTTGTGAAAGTGCCTTTTGTCGCAAAGATCGACATTTTTAGATGAAAATCGACATTTATAGATGAAGACTCCTAGTTACTAAGTACAAGAACCATTGGAGTAAAATCACTTTTTGTTCTCCTTTTTTTCTATTCTTTTTTCTTTTTTTTTTAGAGTAAAGATAATAAAAATTCCCTCAAAAGAATAATCATGAGAAGAGTATTGCAATTATTAATCATATTTATCACTTAACTTATAAAATCAAGTAAAGAGAAGAAATTTCATCAAATATACAAAATGTAGGTATAATTTTCTCCACTTTACAGGATATATTTTCCTATAAATGTATAAATTATAATTACATAATAGTCATTTCCAAATTAGATAAGAAAATAAGTTTTCAAGTCATACATATTTATCTCAAAAATAGAAGGGATTTGAGTTACTAAAGATGTGGAACTTGTTGCCTTTTGGATAAAATTGAAAAAAATTCGAAATATTCTGGGGCACATTGTAATTTTGGACAAGATTTTTGAAAAATTTTGATAGAGTTTTTCCTTAAAATTAGACGAAACTCCCTGCCAGCAACCTAAGATTAACAACAATTAAGTGCAATTCATATTTCAAACATCAAGTCCAAGCAATAAATACAAAAATACTACCAAGTACCACGCATTTCCTCCCCCACACTTAAAATACACATTGTCCTCAATATGTAAGGAAAGAAAACAACAAAAGATAAAAAGAAATACTCCCCAGTGCAATGGCAGAGATCCAGATTAACCATGAATCAAGAATTTTCGCCAAAACACAAATATCTACTAACACTGTCCAAAAGATGAAATGTAAACAGAAAAGGCCAAGTTAAACATCCTACAAACAAAAGATTAAAAACAGCAAGCAAAGCTGGAAACAACAATAATAGCCATTCTAGAGGCCCAGCTTCAATCATCATCTTCATCTTCATTGCCATCATGAAGTGGAGGAATGCCTAGGTGATATTCAATCCTCTCCAAACGAGTATCCATTCGTCCCAACTGATACTTGATATCATCCAAGCGAGTAAAGAGCCGCTGTCAATTCGATTATAGTGGTGGAGGAGGAGGTGCAGTAGTACAAGGTCTGGCTTCCTCTAGGCCATGTCGTGCTTTTCGTCGCCTTTCTCGAGCAAGTTGAGGAATATTCTCCGTACCAATACCTAGACAACGAAGGGAAGAAGCCGATAACTCGGCTCTAGGCTTAACAAATTCCCGAGTTACACCCTGCAAGTTAACATTGAAACGCTCGAACACCAAAGAGAGTAGATGAGTAAATGCCAATTTGAAGGAAGTAGTCTGCCTGCCTCGCCATAGACCTTATGTAGCTAATAATGATGTGCGGCAATGAAATTCGAGCATAGAAGGACTCCCGATTATGAAACATATAATCAAGAAAATAGATATCACTTTTTCGGACCTCCGTATGACCCCTTTTTTTGGGTATGACGTTGTGTGCCATCATATAGATAATGAGACGATGACGAGATTCGAAAACACTTACCACCATTGTCTCCTTCCTTGAAGACCTAAAAGGTTGGTATTCAAGACCTAACCTATTCATGGCATGTGATGGATCCCACCGCTTATTTGGTGCGACGAAATCCTTTTTCAGGTCAAACGTCCGACCTTGGTTATTGCAACCCAAAATGGCGGCTAAGCGCTCCTGCGATAAAACAATACGCCTTCCACACACCCAAGACTTCACCATCTCGTCACTATGATGTGCTTTATAATCAATGTTGGTGTAGAACTCGCGCACCAAGTCAGAATAGTAGTGAGTCGATAATGTGAGAATCGGCATCCAACCTAGTTGGTTAAACGCCTCCAAGATACGATAAACTACTTTAATTTCCGAACTCATATGCATCTCAAAAAGAAACTTCAAATTAGCGTGCGTCTCGTGCCACTCTTGATTCCTAAGTCTGGTGAACTTGATCCTATCAAAGACTGCAGTTTCGGCACTATGAGAAGTCCCCTCCACTTGTCGTCTCTAATAAGTGACTAATTTGTGCTATTTTTGAATGATATTTTATACAATTTTTAGTCACTTTGGCTATATTATAAGATAAAAATGGATCATTTTGACTATAATTAGTATAAAATTCTCTTAAGTGATTAAATGAGAATTTTGTCACTTTTTACTTGCATTTTGTCTATAATTTGTATAGGAGTTAGAAATAGACTTCATTAGGATGAAAAAGGAAAATTGACAGTTTCGACACATTTTTTGTATTTCGGCTATAACTTGAGTTACAATGATCGGATTAAGATGATTCTTAAACTATTTTGAAGATAAGAGATAGATCTACAATTCATGTGAAGATATCAAAATCCAGTTTAAATTTTTTCCAAGTCAAAAAGCCAAATTACAATAGCCAATTTCTATGGTCGAAACTGAAACAAGGCATTGAACAGTCAAGGGTATTTCAGTCATTTCTCAGCCTACACAAATCCAAATGAGGTGATTCTTGATGCATTGAAAAGCTAACTCAAAGGGCTACAAGTTTCATTTTGGTCAAGATTAATTTAGCTTCTATCATCAAGAAAAGTTCAGTTGAAATTGAGGCAAAATTAGATCAATATTGAAGACTCAACAGAAATTGCAAAGAAAGGTAGGGGAGCAATCCAGCCGACAATCCGACCAGATTCTGGCCAAATTTTTTGCTGGATTCTGGTCAGAAATGGCTGCTCTCTACTTACACAACTTGTTTTCTCCTCCAATAATTTACAGCTATTGATGGACGTGTGACAACCACTTTGCAGCTGTAAAAAGGATGTTTGAAGCCTCATTTCTTGACTACATTCATCTATAAATAGCCATGGACTTGCAAGGACAAGGAGAACTTGGAGAGTGCAAGAAATACCACAAAAATATAGTTTTTATATTTTCTTAGTGTTAGGTTAGTGTAGTATAGGATAGTTTAACTAGTAGTTCATCCATCTTGTTTATTGGCTAGGCAAAGATGAAGAAGGAGATAAAGATAGAGGAGATGAACTCATGTGACAAGAGTTACATTTCTTTCCAAACTCTTTATCTTTTGTACTTGATTCTATTGGTTAGTTAATATACAAGTTTGGATTCTATGTTTATTATGTGTTTTTAAAGTTTATGCTTTGAGTTTGGTTGAACTTTCTATGATTTTAGTGTTTATTATTTGGCTATTTGATGCTTTTATTTTGAGTAAGTTATTTAGCACTTTAATTCTTTAAATCATGATTAACTTTGTACCATTAATTGTGATTATCTAAAGGTGTTATTTTTTCAATGAAAATTGAGATTTAATACTAGTTCAAGAAGTGCTAAACCTAGGGAGTACACTCACAAGAGTATATGTGTACGTTTGTGACTTTAGTGATTTATTTCATGTAATTTCATAGAAGAAATGAACTTGTAACCAATTTCATAACCACGAGAGTATGTATGGATTAGTTATAAGTATAATTGATTTACTACGAGAGTAGGTTTCACATGCATAAGGAAATTGCGCCATAACTAACCAAGATAGTAGTGCTCAATGATCCAAAAGTAGTACTTGCATGAGTAGTTAGGGATACCATAACCTAAAGAACTTTTATTTACTATTCTCTTGCACAAATTTAGCATAGTTTTATTTCTTTTAATTCATTGATCGTTTAAATAATAGAAAAGATTTAGTAGTGCCAGTCCAATTTTCCTCATGGGATCGACCCAATATATGTCCTAAATTACTAGTTGACCTGTATACTTGCAGTAAAGCGGGTATATTTTCGAATTAAACTTGTACTTATATCAAAAACCCATCAATCACCTCACCGGTTGAGGTGAAGATGACCTCTCTTCCTCACTTTCTTCCATATCCTCACTCACCTCCATTTCGTTAATATTAGAAGACGAATAAACAACTTGCTTTCCCCTTGTCATAGTAACTAAAAAAAAAATCAATTATCCACATGTACTAATACCTATTTCATAACTTTGACAATAACGAATCTCAATTGACACAAATAACCACAAAGACATATATCTATGTCATAAGAAATCAATATTACATACTTAAACAACCACTATTATGACACATGAGAAGTGCCATAAAACATGTCAAAATTTGTCCAAGATCACCAATTTATCAAAATAGGTAACAAATATATCCCAAACAATGAAAATAGCACTAATCATGATTATATCAATCGTTAATTAGCAACAATAACACACATTTAGCTATAAACATGGTTACGCAAAAATTATCTTAATAACTCACAAAATTCATCAAAATAACTCACTATACACAATGTACATGCTAAAATATCATCAATTAACCATTTTGAACCATAATCATCTATCACAATTAGCCCAAATACCGGTTGAAACTATTTTTCTCATTATTTCCAAATTTAGCAATATTAAAATTTGAAGATCCATTGAACAATAAATTGCTACATTAAAACATGTAATCATACTCAAACAACCTAAATAAGCAAATTGAAATTCACAAACATTGATAAATATCATCAAAAATTCGAAATTAGAAGATGTCAGAGAACTCAAGAAATTGAAAAATACCATCTTCTAAAAGACAAAGATTTGATAGAGAAACTCACCTCAATTGCGAAGAATGATGTTTGGAAATGACGATTATGCAATTTAACTCTTCCAAATGTCCTTTGGGACCTATGAAAATCACTCCAATTGACCTCCAATTGATGAAATTAAAAACTACATACCCTAACTCCAAATTTCTTAAAAACAGATTTTTAGTTGTTTTTCTTGGATTTCAATCGGTTAAAAAGACTTTATGAGAGCTAAATAATGGTGGGTTGATGTTTTCTAGCAAGAAAACTGACAAAAAGTGGAATTTTGTGAAAAAGAGTTTTGGGCTAAAGGAAAATGCGGCTGGAAAATGAAGAAAGAAAAAGAAAACTGAATTGGAAGTCACGTGTTAGGGTTTTGTAGTAATGGAAGAATACACGACTTCAACTCACATTTTGCTACGTCGCGTTTTCTTCACATGTCTTGCAGAATGGAGAACGCGCTTTCATGAATACGCGACATGAAGTGGCGTTTTCCTGTAATACGCGTTTTCTTCTGCGAAATTTGCAGAAATGCTAACTTTCAAAAATTACACATGGTACCTCAATTATTCAAAATGCATCCTAAATCATTTATTTGCCAAATTTATCATCGCATGCACATGTAAAACAGTCAAAACATGCATTTTACCCCTTTTTAACGCATCAAATCTTCCATTAACGTTTATCGAGGGGTTGAGTTTCTAGATCAAATTTCGCTTTTTCCACCTCAAATAGTCATCTTTGCTTCTGCTTGCCAAACCTATAACACAAAAATAATAAACTAACTTAAATACATGTATTAAATACAAAATCATATCAAATTAACATATATAACTTAAATATTGGGTTGTCTCCCAACTAGCGCTTTTGTTTATAGTCGTTGGCTCAATTCAAAAAGATTGGTTCATTGAGTTGAAGACGAATCACCCAAAGGACATATGAGTCCCTTGGGGACTATTTCACCCGTCAAGTAGGGTTATAATCGTTGTTTGTTGTCCGTTGACCTTGAACCGTTCATTTCTTGCGTTAACCACTTCAATGACCCCATAAGGAAACACTTGAATGACTTCAAATGGTCCTCACCACCTTGATTTGAGTTTTTCGGGAAATAACCTAAGGCGCGAATTGTATAAGAGCACTTTTTGCCCCATCTCAAATTGTTTGGATATAAGATACTTATCATGCCAATATTTTACCTTATCTTTATAGATCTTGGCATTCTCACAAGCATGTAGTCTGTATTCCTCAAGTTCGCTTAACTCAAGTAGTCTCCTTCCACCTACAAGATGAAAATCCATATTAATTGCTTTTATAGCCCAATATGCCTTGTGTTCAACTTCGATAGATAAATGACAAGTTTTTCCATATACTAATCGATACGGCGACATCCCCAAAAGTGTCTTAAATGCCGTTTGATACGCCCACAGTGCATCGTCGAGTCTTCTCGCCCAATGTTTTCTCGAGTTGTTCACCATTTTCTCCAAGATGAGCTTGATCTCTCAATTGGCCAATTCAGCTTCTCCGTTCGCTTGTGGATGGTATGGAAGTGATGCCTTGTGCCTACAACCATATTTAAGCAACAAAAAATCAAGTTGTTTGTTATAAAAGTGCTTTCCTTCGTCACTTACTATGGCCCTAGAAATACTGAATCTACTAAAAATTAAAGGTACTATATATTTTTTCCTAATAATTAATTATTTATAAGTTTATAGAATACGAATTATTTTCTTTCCACTCTCCAACATAAAAAAAAGGAAAAAATACAAAAAATTAAAAAGGAAAAGATACATTCTATTTCCTTCTAATTAGAAAATTCAAAACCCAATTTGTAAGCATCTATTTGTTCTTTTACCTTTAAAGAATTTTTTATTAATTTCTTTTTTTATATTTTTAAAAATGTTTTTCTAACAAGTGTGTGAGACCCCGAAATTTTACTTGTCTTCATAACCCTTATGTGAACTCACTTACCTTTGATTTTTGGTTGCTTTAATGGTTGAATTTGAGTTAAGGGAGTGAATTTTGTTAAGAAAAGTTTCATAATCTCAAGTTGTTAGAAAATCTAGAATTTTCGCACGAGGCTCGCGCAGTTTTGGGAAATTGGCTATAACTTCGTATAGGAAAGTCGGAATTGAGTTCCGTTTGTTGCATTTGAAACTAGACTCAGAGGGCTTCTAGAAAATAGGCAAAGTTGACTGAAAATTCTGCCCTGCACAAGTAAACATAGGAATGTTGTAGTAGCTTATGGCTCAATTTGGACCAACTTATGAACTAAATCTCTTTGAGGTGTCTTTTAAAGATTCTTAGTATTTGAAGTCTAGTTTTTAACAAGCCAAGTTATATAAATTTTTGATATTTATAACTCAAGTTATAATTTTTCTAAAGGAAGGGCATAAGTTAGGGTTTTTGTGCATACTAGGGTTTTGGTGTGTGTTTTTGTGTGCATTTTGGTAGTGTGATTGTGAGAACTTGTAAAATCCCTCATATTTTCTTAAAAATTCTCTTTTATTTGGAATCCATTATTTTACAATAGCTTTACTACTCACTCACTTCCTCAATAGTTACAATTAATCATAGAACCAAGGGTTTTCCCTTTACTTTCATTGTTAAGGTAAACAAGGGTTTTTACGTCTTTTGGTAGTGTGATTAATCGGTATAGACTGTATACTAAATTTGGTGGTTAAGAGTGAGTTTTAGATAAGAGAAAGTGTGTGATTAGAAGTGATAATAATAAGTTAGTGAATCATAATTTAAAATCCTAGTACGCGCGATTTAAGGAAAATCGATTTGAACCGATGGGTACCGTTCGCTACCAATTGAGTGCACCACTTGAACACTACTTTATTACCTTAATCTCTTTAGTTTTATTTCAGCAAAATTAGTCCTAAATATCTCCTCTAATCAGCTGAAATTATTGATTAATAAAAGAGAGGAAAAGAAAAAAATTTGAGATTGAAGCTTGAGGCGACACTTGGCAACCATCCAAGGGTTGTTTGACCAACCAATTTCCTTTATTTTTATCACCAATTTTACTTCATTTTTTCTTCATTTCTACATCTTATGGCCGAGCTTGAGGGAGGAGAAAAACCAAGAGAGAAAAGTTCGACTTTAACCTTGAATCCTTCTTGTTTGACTGAAATCTCAAAACCTAAACCGATTAAACTTACCTTGTGGTGTTTGGCAAGCTTTGTGTGGAAAAATTTTTGGAAGAAACGTGTTTGGTTCTCACTTACAAGCACTTTTGGGAAGGTATTATGGCTGCCTATCCTTTTTCTATTCCTTAATCTTGTTTAAGTTGGATAGAATCTTATATTCTTGGCTTGAGACGGTTAATTTGTTAGTTTGGCATGATATGTTGGATTGTTGAGCTAGGGTTTGGAATTTTCAGTGTGTTTATTGTTATTTATATAGTATATGATGTGGAGGAACTTGGATAGGGACTTGGATAGTGATTCAAGATATGAATGTGACTAGTAATCATTGAATCATTAAATTTCCAGCTTTAAAGAGAAATCTGTCTTGCTTCTGACCTGTTTAATTCATCCATGTTAGAGGTTGAATCAGACTTAAGTCAAAGCATAAAAGTTGTAGGAAATGGTGTTTATAGCTTCCTGCAAAATTTCAGCTCGATCGGAGCACGGTAGCATGTGAAATAACAAAAATACCCTTGACTGCCAAATGTGCTGTTTCGCGGACAGTTTTCTGTTTTCTCTGAAATTGCACCTTTTGACCTTGACAATGAATGAAATGGCTGTTGATGTCTTCATAAGACTTGTAGTTCTCTGTCTTAGTTTCGAAACGGTATAAAGTGTACCCTAAACTGATAGGCGTAGCTTCGGTTGTGACCGAAACGCCAAGAAACGTCAAACCTATTATTGTGTTATTTGTCTTGAACATTAGTTCCGGTCGCATTGTAAACATTGATTTGTAATTGAATGACTTTGAGCCTAGTGAACGGTTATTGTGGTAAGATTATTTATGTGTGACTTTGGGGTTGAATTGAGAAAAATAATGAAGCCATAAATGGCTGAAAAAATAACTAAATACAAAGGGCATGTCGCCCAAATTTTTACTATTTATGTGTGTACTTATGATTCGAGCGAAGAGTTGAGGTTGAATTGAACTTGAATTGTCTAGATTATTCAAGTCCTCTTTTATAGAGGTATATAAGCAAGAGTTTGGCCGAAACTTGTACCCTTGGAAAAATGAAAGTAACGACTAATAGCAATACATGTTCCTCGCCTCTTCGACTCAAATGCAAATTTCAAAGTTTTAGTTGCTTCTTTGGCAACACCAAAAGAGCGAGCATGAATTTTCTAGATTTTGATACGTAACATGAATTCTATCTAAACGAGTTTCATTTACTTGATCTGTTTAAAGCGAAACTCTTAAGTTTCGAACCCTAATTGATTTCAAGCTTTTAAATGATATTATATTGCAGATTTGGACTCCAACCAAGGAGTTACATCTGAACGTGATTTTTACAAGCACTAAATCTTTGGTGAGTGTTCCTTGTGTGTTTGTACAATAAGTGACTATGTGACTATTTGTAAATGTTTGCTTGAATGTTAAATGCTTTCTAAGGATTACTAAATGGATTTTCGATGGGCGAGTGTACACTTTATCACACTTGACCCAAGCCAAAGTGAATTTTCAATGATTGAATGCTATTTGTGCATGAATGTAAGTCTTTTGGCTGAATTGAGCCCCTTCCCTTCATTGCCAGCCAACTCGAGCCAGAAGCGGATTCGGTCGGGCGGTTGACCTTGGGATAGTGTTTTGGTATACTCGAGTATAACCACGAAGATTGGTGGAGACTGGCCAGTGAATTGGTTAGTGGCAGGAAATGAAATGAATGAATGAATGTCAAGAACATTGGAGGAGTTTTCACTTACAAATGTTTTCCAATGTCGGAGGGATAAGGAAAATAATTGGCAAATGAATGAATGAATGATTTGAATGAATGGCTCCAAGTGAGCACGTATTCTTCCAATGATTGAGTGTTTATTTCTTGAATGACTGGATATTACTGTACAAAATGTGAAAATTGTTAAATGTAACGTTTCCCTGATTTCTATACCTGATTACTTGTTTGGGAATCTCACTGGATTTTTAGCTCATTCCACGCCATTTGTTTTCCTTACAGGAGGTACGAGCGAGGCGTGAGACTAGTACAGGCAAGCATAGTCTATTTTTTCTGAAATTTTACGATTGTACTCGCGTTAGTGCTCGGTTAGGGTTGAATGTATTTGGAATTCACAACTTTTGTTATATTTGAAATTGTATGAATGTTTGGGAAAGATATGAATGTAAGTACATGTTCCAAACTTGGGAACTGTTATTTCTTTTATTCTTGAGATTACACCCTATTTGCTTGACGTGAGTGAGTAAGTCCTGACGAGAGTTAGGCAGACGGTCCACTAAACCCTAGGGTACGCCCTAGGGAGAGGTGAGGTCATCACAAAGTGCCTATTAAGCACTCGTAAAACCTAAATTGTACCTAATCTACTATGTATATACATATATTAATAATTATTACTTTCCCTTGCATTTATACATTTTCATATAATCTTACATTCTTAAAAATCTAACACCTAAAATGCATTTTAAGGAGTGTACAATGGGCACTTGTTAGACAGTCTCTTTTTTAAAAAGTAATCAAATATTAATTATACTCCCTAATTTGTTTACTTTTATCATATCATACTTTACCACCACTAGGTTAAGATTTGTTAAGAACTAATAATTATTTTGTGCAAGAGTAACTAATTTTATACCATTTAATTTAAATGTTTGTCTTATATTTAGTATCCTAAAATTTGTTAAATTTTTTATTTTAATTCTTTTGTATCCATGTTCATCTAGAGATAAAAATTTCAAAGATAAAAAAAATTCCCATGTAAATGCACAAGTAAATAACTAGTTGTACCCTTATAAACGCAAGTTGAGTAAAACCAGAACCATCAATGGCTTTTGACGGGGACTTTATTTAACTGTTCCTGCCCCATGGAAATGGAGCCTCACAAGTTCCATTTCGCACAAGTTGGTGTAAATTAACAATTTACTTTTAATTTATACTAAATTGTCTTCAACTTACACTAAATGATAATAATCAACTTATATCAAAGTGTACCTGATTTACACTAAATAATAACAAATTGACATACACTAAACTTCACCTAATTTACATCAAACTGGACTTGATTCACACCAAAATCTTAATAATTTACATCAAAGGTCAACTTATGCGAAATTATACCAAACACAAATTGTGAGGCCCTGATCCCCCTTGCCCCATCAACCTTTCCTCCCATGGCAACTAAGTCAACTATTGGGAGAGTCATTAACCACAAAATTAAATGGCCTCACCTAGACAACTATGCAAAATATCTGCGTCATTCCTTCCCTGAAATTCGATAACCATGGCAATGTACACTCAGGCTAACATATTTTTTGGCATTCCATCTGTTGCTATTTGTTGTTACAAAAAGCACAAAAGAGATGGTGTGCCATTAACAATATTCATATGTTTTCAATGGTTAGAAAAAGTTCTTAGAGTACTCTTTACTATCAGGTTCGAATTTTGGGTTCGGTAGTTTGGATTAGAAAGTGTGTAAGGAGGGATGGGAGGTAAAAAAAAAAAAAATCCTTATATTCACAAAAAGTGTTAATAAAAAAAATCATTGCCAATTAACAAATGAAGTCATTACTCCAACTCTACTCTCAACCCAATTGGGATTCTACTGCACAATCACTGGCGGAACAAGATGTTGAGACTTGGGAGAGCAATTTTAGTAACTATCTATACTTAAAGGGGAATCTTTATAATTTTGTCAAAATCTTGGGGGACAAAATCCAATATTTAAAAAATAGTATTGAAACCTTTTAATAATTTAAGGGGATTAAAAAGGATTACTAATTTTTTTTGGGGGGAAAGGGTGGGGGGTGGGGGGTACGGATGTATACAAAAACTTCTAATTTAAGCAAAGATTTTGATCTGCACCTCTCTTTACATCATCTAGTGCATGCAAGTTCTTGGTTTTGGGTAGAAACTTGCAAGTACGTTCTCAAACCCTCAGACGAAAGTCACGAAACCAGAATTTTAATTAGAAGGGATAAGTTTTAATATATCCAAAATTATTCAAATACTGTATAGTATTTTCTGAATTTTTATAGGGACAAAAATTTGAATTTACAAAAAATATATTTAAAATTTCTTAAATTTTCAAGGAGGGAAACCTCATCTTTAGGTACTGGGGGAGGGGAATCTGACCCCTCCTCGCCCTTCCCTAGTTTCGTCCTTGCGGTCATACCAAATATTTTCAAGACAAGTTTATTATTAAGCAAGGATTTAAGCTGTCGCATAGTGAATAAAGAATATAAATATGCCTAAAAAACAAAGTTTATAAATAAGTGTATCTCCAATAGAAAATCTAAATAGTGAATTTATTGCTCAAAATAGAAATTAATTTATACCTTGGTATTACATAGTCATGTGAACCATATGATGAACTTGAAAAATTAAAATTTTTTATGGTAATTGATGCAAGATATATACTTCTAATTTAGCCCCTAAAGTGCAAGGTTAAGTAGGTACATGGTTAACAATCACATAAAATCAAGCCATCAACAATGAAATTGGAAACTTCACAAATGCAAGCTAAATATGGGTTTTTAGGTCAAAGTAAACTACACAACAACAGGGTAGGTCAACTGACCAAAGACAACCTTAGGGACTAAACTAATAGAGGCACTAAAGGCTAAGTTCTCTGTATTTAAAAACCTAAAAATAGTATTCTTTTTTTTTCGGAAAAATTGTTCAAAACGTCCTTCACATTTTGCAAAAAAGACTTTTTCGTCCATTACTTTTAAAAGTATAATTTTACGTTCCTTACAAATTTACATTGGGCAAATTTGGTCCCTACCTAGGTTTTTAACTAGTTTTTTGTCGGAATTCACCACATGTCTAGCATGTGATCATTTTTGACAAAATTATCAAATCAAATATTACATAATCCTATTCATAGTCCCTTACATGTCACAAAATGAATTATTTCGTTCCTCACATTTCACAAATTAAATTTTTTCATCCATCATATTTCACTAAATGAATTTTTTCATCTCTCATTGACCATGTATACGAATGATTTTTTTTTTAAAAAAAAATCCATGTATGTATTTGTTTGATTTCACCTAAACAATACGAATAGCATGTAATATATATTTATTTGATTTCACCTAAGCAGGCTAATTGCAGTTAAACACATGTTATTTAATAGATATAAATAGGGGTTTAAAACTAACAATTTTGTTTTAAACTTATGTATATATCTATTTGATTTCACCATGTGAACCTATTCAATATTTGTGGTCTTTTCTCTTTTGGTAATAATTCATTTATTGAGTTGTATAATAAGACTATCTAATTGATGGGTCCTAACTCGAATTCTATAGTCTTGCTAACAAATTACAATTTAAATTTAAAATTTTTACTCACCATCTTTAAGACCAACAATTGAATTACTTGTCTTGTAATTGTCTTAAAATTTGAAAGTGCCAATCACTTACTTCTTTTTGTCATACTTTTCTTTTATTTATTTTTTCTATCCAAATTTAATTTGATATAAACACCAAGTAAAATCAAATAGAGATATATTATATGATATTCATACTGTTAAGGGGAAATTAAATAGATATATACATGGGTTTAAAAAATTATTCGTACACATGATCAATTAGAAATGAAAAAATTCATTTTATAAAATGTGTGGGATGAAAATTTTAATTTGTGAATGTGAGAGACGAAAAAATTTATTTTGTGAAATGTGAGGGACTAAAAAATTTATTTTGCGAAATGTGAAGGATTATAGATAGGATTATGTAAAATTTGATTTGACAATTTTGCCTTTAAAAAATGATCACGTGTAAGGCACATGATGAATTTTGGCAAAAAACTAGTCGGAAACCTAGGTAGGGACCAAATTTGACCAATGTGAATTTGTAAGAGACGTAAAATTACACTTTTAAAAGTGAGAGACGAAAAAAGTCATTTTACAAAATATGAATTTTTTTTTTTTTTTTTTTTTGGGAACGATAGATTAAAATAGTATTCGTATTTGAATCTTCAAGATTGATATATTAAATAAGTTGGCTTAGAAACTTACCCATTTATCATCCATGCTTTTTGTGCATAAACATGTCTATTAAATTGATATAACTCAAAACCATTCATGTAAAGTTATACAATTTCTTATTTTGAAGATTCGCCAATATAGTTTGCCCTGATAATAATATCAATCAGTAAAGCATGAGACACATATTTCAGATATTTCGGGCATATTATTATTACTACTTTCGGTTGAAACTGTGAATGATGATGACATTAGTAAAGTGGCTAGTTTGTATCATGCAATTGGAATTGTCAAAGTTGATAGGTTATGAGGTATCCCGCATCGGTAGAAGCAAGAGGAAAGGAAAGGTTTAAAGGCTTAGGTCCAATGATTACATAGTAATTTGCGTTAACTATTTTGAATTTTTGGATTTCGATCCAAAAATTATTTGGATCAGTCCTTGGACTCGAGTCGTTGGTATCTGATAGGTTGCAATTTTATCATTTATTTTATTATTAATTTTCCCTATTACTTAACCCAATGTGAATTAATTATTAGATTCTACTCACTTTTAGTATTTTACATATATTTCAGGGAGTAGAACGAAAATACCATAATAAGTGCCGATTTGACAGTTATCAGGAAGGAGTTCAAGTAGCAGGCATCCAGGGTATTTTTGGAACAAGGAGATACAAGTTCTTTTTGGTAATTCGCAGAGCGCAGCATTAAAAGGAGGAACGAAGGGCTGAAGTAGAGAGTCTTCTTCCCCCTGGGGGAACCTCCGCACAGCAGAGGACTGTCTGGTCCTCTTAGTTTTTCCGTTTCTTTAGTTTTAGCTTAGGATTTTGACTTTTCCTTGTGGGCTCCAAGTAACTTTTCCTTTTCCTTCTCGTATGATTGGACCAGTAGAAACCATAGAATCAATTGCTGTAGCTTTGCTATCTTTTCAAACATTGGAACCGAATTGAATTTCCCCAATTTCAAGGGACAATGGCTGCGGCTCTCTTTACAATTTCTGGTGGGTTTAGTTCATCAATTATGAACTAATTCTACAATTCTAGTCAAGGGACATGCTTTGATTCGCCTAAAAATTGTGAGATCGATTTAATTTTATCTTTTTCTTTTATTTATTGGTATTTGCATATTCTCTGATTGTAGTGCTTATGGTTGTTTAATTAATTGATTGTCTTGGATCCGGATAATTAGTTAATTTAATAATCTATTGTCAATTGAGGTGTTAAATCCGTAATTGTTTAATTACCTCAAAATAGTGACAACTGGCACGATTAGATTCGTGTCAGGGGGATACGCGGGCTAATCTAAAATAACCCTGGTAGTGCGTTATTTGGTTAGAATAGGGCTCCTCTAATACGTAAGGCAATTCACATGAAAATGCCAATAATCATTCCCTATGCCTAAGAAAGTTAACCAAATAACGCACTACAAGGGTTATTTTAGATTAGCTCGCGTATCCCCCTGTCACGAATCTAATCGTGCCAGTTGTCACTATTTTGAGGTAATTAAACAATTACGGATTTAATACCCCAAATGACAAAAGACTACCCAATCAATTAATTATCTGGATCCAAGACAACCAATTAATTAAATAACCATAAGCATAGCAATCAGGGAATATGCGAATACCAATAAATAAAAGGAAAAGATTAAATTAAATCGATCTCACAATTTTTAGGCGAACCAGAGCCTTCGTTGCTCCTTGGCTAGAAGGGAGGAATTTAGTTCATATTTGATGCGTAAACCTCAGACAAAATTGCAAAGGAAATCGCGGCCATCGTCTGTCGAAATTTGGACAATCCAATTCGTCCGAATACTGAATAAATAGAAAAGCTACAGAAGGCCATTCATGGCTTCCATTCTGTTCCACGCACAAAGGAAAAGAAGAGAACTACTAAAAGTAGCTAAAGAAGAAGAAAAAGTCAAAGCCAAGGATGGCTAAGCTCCTGACATTCGTAAGTCTCAAAAGCAAAAAGGTGAACTCCAAGGAAAAGTCAACAATCTCAAGCTAAGCAATCCTTTCTTTTTTCATCCGTGAGTATCTAGAGCTAACCAAATAAAAACCAGGGAAAAGTCAAGCTATCATTTCTTCTAAGCTAAAGCCGAGGAAGCTCCCCCCTTCCGAAAAGCTCTCCTTTTTCTCCTTTTAATTGCGGCGCACTGCCCCACGAAGAAGCCCTTCGTTCGTCATTTCTTTGCGGAAATTACCAAAATGGGCATGACATCTTCTTTTCCAAAAATACCCCTAGAACAAGCTTAATCATCTGAATTCTTTTTCTGTCAATTTGGCACCTGTTATCATATTTATATTCTACTCCCTGAAATAAACGTCAAATACTAAAAGTGAGTAGAATCCAGCAAATAAGTCCGCGTCAAGTCAGGTAATAGGAGGAATTAATAATAAAATAAATGGATAAATTGCAACCT